>NC_141301.1:5737500-6037500 GCF_037954325.1 Fistularia commersonii
TTAAATACTGTCAGCAATAGATGTCTGTGAAAGCTGGATTCTTCACTGGTAGCATTGATATTCCTCACAAAATTTGAGCACACGCTAAAAAGTGAGTCACACCACAATGATCATCAAGCAATGATGTAGTGATGCATCATGGAATATCATTATTTACTCAGCTATCCAGAAGTGTATCATGCATAAAGTGTTGTTTATTATTATAAAATTGGAATCTAAAATACCCCCCTCCAAAATACCCCCCCATTACTTCTCATAGTAATTTTCTTTTCCTTTCGGAAAAGGGGTCACTTCAGTGAATCAACCCCCTCCATCTAATCCTATTCTATGTATCCTGCTCCCTCACACTAATGTCCTCTGTCATTACATCCATAAACCTTTTCTTTGATCTTCCTCTCGGCCTTCTGTCTGGTAGTTCTAACCTTAGCATTCTTCTAACAATATATTCACAATCCCTCCTCTGTACATGATCAAACTATCTCAGTCAGGCTTCTCTGACCTTATCTCCAAAACATCTAACATGGGCTGTCCATCTGATCCAACTTACCCTTGTCACTCCCAAGAACCAAAACAGCCTAATCTCTGCTACCTCCAGCCTTGCTTCCTGTGCTCAGTTCCAATTTGTCTTAACCCATAGACCGTCACTGGTCTCACGACAGTCTTGTACATCTTTCCATTCACTGTGGCTGATATCTTTTATCACACATTAGCCCTGACACTTTTGTCCACCTGTTCCAATCTTCTTGAACATGTTTCTTCACCTCTATTCCACACTCTCCATTGCTCTGGACTGATGACCATAATTACTTAAAATCCTCCACCTTCTTTATCTCCATCCCCAGTAGTCTCACCATTCCACTTTGGTCTTTCTCATTCACTCTCCTAACCTTCCTTCTCATAGTATTTCATAGAAAATTTGACAGTTGTTCGAAAGAGATGGATTGGTGGGTAGTAGATTTTTTAAGAGACAAAAAAATCTTTGATTCCTTTGATTAGATTTGTAAAACATAAGAATAACTGCCGAAAAATAACACATCCACTGAAATAATAGAGAAGCACAAACTAACAGACCAGTATTTAGTTGGTGCACTGACTTGACTTCAATGTGTTTGGCTTCATTATCAGGAAATTTCACTTACAGTAAATGTGATTCATCAGTACCCTTTGTGTCCATCATGAAGCTTGTGGTCAAATTTTTGTTAGTTTCTTGTTTTAGGGTTATCAATTTACAACATTAAAAACAGTTCTTCAAATGAGATAGAGAACAGTCAGTTGTTAAAACTCCCACATTATACATAATTCATATGTCCTCAATATTTCACTTGGTCTGCTGATTAATTTTTGCAACAGAATTGTGCTTGTTGGACTTAGATAACAGAAAATCAGTACGACACGCTTCACATGCAGCTAGCACATATTCTGCAAAAATCAATAATTTATCTAACTGTATATGCCTTTACAACCATCACCTCTGTAGAATGAATCACTTTGGTTTTCTGAAGTTAACCTCACAGTTGACTTGTACAGGACATCTACATTTGTCCCTTAGCCTTAGAGGTAAGATGAAGTGAGGCAGAATATTCTCCGCAGTGACAGAGTGGTAATTTGTGTAGAATTCAATGGACATGTTGGTGCAGGCAATAGAGGTGATGAAGAAGCGATCTGCAGGTTTGCTGAACAGGATGGGAACAGAGGGACGGATGGTGGTAGATTTTGCAAAAAGGATGGAAATGGCTGTAGTGAACACTTTTTTCTAGAAAAGACAGGAACATAGGGTAACTTATGAGAGCAAGGTAGGAGCACACAGGTAGACTAGATAATAGGCAGACAATGTAACCTGAACAAGACCAATGACCGCAAAGTAGTGGTAAGTGAGAATATAGCCAGAGCGTATGTGATGGTGGTTTGAATGATGAATGAAGAGAACAAAGGCAGAGCAAGAGACAAAGTGGCAGGGGATCTTTCTTCAGATAGATAGTTGAGAGGGGCTATGGGTGGTCGGTAAGGGTGGTGAGTAATTGTGTTGTCTTGAGGGAAAATACATAAGGAGACTTGGTGGTGAAGTGTGGTAGTGCAGGAGTACAGGACTATCTCAGAAAATTAGAATATTGTGAATTTTTGTTTTTTAAAGTGCATTACAGAAGATGAAGAACTTTATCACAATATTCTAATTTTCAGAGACAGTCCTTCATATAATGAAGTGGGCCACTGAGGGGACTAAAGAGAGAAGACAGAAGTACAGGAAGATTCAGCGCAAGGTGAAGGTAGAGGTAGCAAAGGCCAAACAAAGGGTGGGTATGTTTACTTGTATGCTAGGTTGGACAGTAAGAAGGGAGAAAAAGATTTATATAGGTTGGCAAAACTGAGAGACACAAAGATGGTAAGACATACAGCAGGTTTGGATGGTAAAGTATAGAAAGGGAAATGTATTGACAGATGCCAGAAGTGTAATGGGATGGTGGAAGGAGGAATATGAAAGACAGTGAGAGGTAGATGAGATAAACATTTTGGACCATGAAGTAGCAGCAATTAGAAAAAGATGAATGGGGAGGGCATCGAAGAGAATGAAGAGTGGAAAGGCAATCAGTCCTGATTGTATACCTGTGGCAGTATGGAAGTGTCTAGCAGAGGCATCAGTACAGTATCTGGTGAAGAGGTGAAGAAACATGTTGAAAAAGGTTGGAATGGGTGGACAAAAGTGTCAGGGGTAAACTGTGATAAGAGTATAAGCCAAAGTGAAAGGAAAGGTGTACAAAACTGCAGTGAGTACATCTGAGGGACGACATCTTAGATGTTTTGGAGATGAGGTTACAGAGGAGACTGAGACGGTTTGGACATGTACAGAGGAGGGGTAATGAACATATGGAAGATGCTGAGGTTGGATCTTCAAGGCAGGAGGCCAAAAGGAAGACCAAAGAGGAGATTTATGGATGAAGAGACATAGAACATGAAGTTATTTGGTGTGAAAGAAGATGATACAGAGAAAAAGGTTAGATGGAGGCATTGATTTGAAGTGGTGACTCGTAAAAGGAGCAGCTAAACAGAAAAAAAGCAGAAGATTCTCAGTAAAGTAGATATAAAGTTGGTGAGACCAGGCTGAGTTTGGCTTGGTAATGTAGAGAGGAGTGACAGTGAATATATTGGCAGGAGGATGCTGAGTTAGAATCTGCCAGGAAGGGGGTCAAGAGGAAGACCAAAAAGAAGATTTATGGATAGAGCAAAAAGAGGCATGAAGTTAGTTGATGTGTGAGAAGAGGATGCAGACAATAAGGTTAGATAGAGGCAGATGATGCTGTGGCAACCCCTGTAGGGAGCAGAGCAGCCAAAAGAAAAGAAGATATTGCCCTGACTGAGTGAACGATTGTCTGTCTGCGATTGACTGGCAACCAGTCAAGGGTTTAGCCCTCCTCTCGCCCTCCTCTCGCCCCATGGGATAGGCTCCGGCATCCTCCGCGACCCTGAGTGCAGAAGATGGATATATGTGTGTATATATATATATGTGTGTGTGTGTATATGTATATAATTTATATATGATATAATCAAATATAATATTATTATTTATATATAATCAAAATAATTTTTTGATATATATATATATATATATATCAAAAAATTATTATGACTTGTATTTGGTTTTGGAAATGTAGCATTTTATCTTGTTTCATGTCTGGTATCTAGCATGGCTTGGACACCTGTTGTTTGAAGTCAATCAGATTTCTATTATTGTTACCAAAAGTAAAACGACAATTAAATGGGATATTTCACTATTAATTGTAGGGTATAGTGCTTACTTTCTGACAATAGCAACACTGCTTGAACTTTACACTAACCTGCAAAATAATTTCACAATCAATCAGCATTTGGCCATGAAGGCAAAACAGACAACAAAACTGTTCCAAATCAAACAAAGACTAAAGTCCTGTTTCACATTACCTTTGGATTGAAATACTGGTACATAATCTGAATACAATCCAATCAGCCTTCAAGCTTGAAATTGAGTAAATCAGCCATCACATCCTTCAAAAATGTCAAAGGAATGTCCTTATCTATCTTGAATATCCCATATCATTTAAACCCTGATAGTTTTATAAGCAGCTGTAGTGATAAGTGACAAAAGACCGCATAAGAACAGAAAAAACAAAAACATGCAAATACGAGCTATTTATTTCTATTGTAAAAGACTATTTCAGCATAGTATGGTTTTCAAAAAGCAAAACTAGAATATATTCACTCTGCAGTTTGATTCAGGAATGCGCAACTTACCTCAGAGTACACTTAGCAGATTCTCAATGACACAGTGAAGCCATCCATTCTTCTCCCTTTTAACAGCTGATTGAATGTTTTTAACCCTCTATTTCACGAGTTCAGGCTCAGAAGACAAACATATCCAGTTTGAAAAAAAAGAAATCAAGGGTTAAGGTAATTTGTAATTCTGAAAGTCTTCATTTTCAAAGTTTTGAATGTACAGATCTGTGCTTCTCATAAAGGCATATGCATGCATTTATTTGAGATTCATTAATATTTTCAGTTATTTCCAAGGACCAATACAATTCTCTGTAACAGGTTGAAACACAGAACTATTTGTGATCAATTAATCCAGCACTCCCCCCACCCCCCTTTCTACTCAATATATGTCTTTTGACCATGTGATGACTTTACATGAAGAGAAATGTGGATAAGACAGGATGTAGCCTGAAATGTACAGGTACCTACCACATCAGAAATCACACTGTTCACTGAATTGTAAATGGAAGCAAGCATAACACTCTGCAGGTTTTCTGAGTGTTCCAGTGATTTTGCTGGGTCACTTATATTTACAGCACGCAAGACTGTATTTAACCAACCATGAATGAGGCCCACTGTGTGTAATGCAGTTGTGAAGCCAGCTTTTTGCTAGTAATCTGAGAGGGTTGCACAGTATACTGTACATGACTGTCTCAGAAAATTAGAACACTGTGATAACAGAAACAAAAACATCATACATTCTGGATTCATTACAAATCAACTGAAATATTGCAAGCCTTTTATTATTTTAATATCGCTGATTATGGCTTACATCTTAAGAAAACTCAAAAATCCTATCTCAAAATATTAGAATATCATGAAAAAATCATTTCTGTTTGTTTAATTACATTACAGAAGATAAAGAACTTTATCACAATATTCTAATTTTCTGAGACAGTCCTGTATACCACAGCTGTATAACTAAACATGTCTGAAAAAGTGATAAAACCAGATCAATGACATTGATTTGAATTATTCATTCTTCTTTCCTTTTTGGTTGCTCCCTTCAGGGGTCACTAAAGTGATTCATGCGCTACCCTCTTCTCTGCATTCACTTCTCTCACACCAAAAAAACATAATGTCCTCATTCACTATATCCATTAATCTCAATATTCCTTTTTCCAATATATTAACTATCTCACCTCTGTACATGTCCAAACCATCTCAATCTTGCCTCGCTTTATCTCCAAAACATCTAACGTGCTCTACCTTGACTGGCTCATTCCTGATCCTATCCACCCTTGTCACTCCCAAAAGGAACCCCAGTATATAAATCGCTACTACCTCTCGCTTTCATTCCTCTTTTCCTCAGTGCCATTGTCTGTTCACAACACAATTTTGCTGGTCTCACCACCGTCTTGTACACCTTTCCTTACATTCTTGCTTTTACTCTTTCATCAGTCATTATACCTGAAGGTTCTCCATCCATTCCAGTCTGTTTCTTTACTTCTTTTCTTCATTCTCCATTGGACTGTTGTCGTCCCCAGCCATTTAAATTCCTCAACCATTTCTTCATATCTCTATCCAAATTCACACATACTCTGTGTTGCTGCAGCTGACTTCCATTGCTGTCCTTTCCAAGGCATACTTGTACCTCTCTACCTCCTCCACCTACTCCATGCTCTTACTACACGTCACAATGTCATCTGCAAAAATCATCGCCCATGGGGATTCCTGTCAAACCCCATCTGTCAGCCTGTCCATCACCATAACAGACAAGAAGGGGCTCATAGCTAATCCCTGAGGCAGTTCCATCTCCACCTTGAAATCCTTTGTCATACCTATGCACACCTTACCACTGTCTGACAGCTCTAATTCATGTCTAGTGACACAGCTCCTCTCACTGTACCATGTCATATTCTAAATACTCAAAGGCACAATTCAGGTCCCTCTGACATTCTCTGTACTTTTTTATCAACATTTTTAAAGCAGGTACTGCATCTGTAGTACTGTTTCTTGGTATTAAACCATACTGCTGATCGCAAATGCTTTCATCTGCCCTCAGTCTCACTTCAACTGCTCTGATCCGTAACTTTGTTGCATGGCTCATTATCTTTATTTCTCCAGTAACCACACATCTGCATATTGTGAACTTTTAGGTTGACTAGACTATTTTAAAATTTTCAACCCTACCTCTCCCTCCCCCCGTATCCACACACGCACACATTTAAATATATTTAAATGTACATAATATAAATCCAGCATTTTGTTGCAAATGCATTCATTTTTATGAATGGTAGATTGGCAGCCACCCTTCTCTATGTATACATATGAACCTGTTTATTATTTGAATAGCTTAGTATGGAATGCACAATAACAAGGTACATTTACACAACACTTACACAAACTTAGCCAAGGTTAATAGAACACAATTCAGCCTCTGATGAGCCCTGCCCCCCTTAGTTACTGGTGCTAAGTCCAATGAGCTGCCTAAGCTGTCAGAATTAGCATTGGCTCTCACACTGCCTGTCAAACAAATCAATGGAGAAATACATAACATTTGGAAAACAAGGCATTTTCAGACAGAGGCAAACATAACTGTTACAATTATGATTTTGAATTAAATACTAGATCACATAAAGCTACGATGTGACACTACTAACATTGCAATTCTGAGCTGTTTATTGACCATGGCCAGATTAGCTTAGCTGGCTAGTTTGCATGGTAGCAGCCGCAAGCCACAGCCGTAGAGCCAAATGATAGTCTTGGCAAATCAGCTAACACCTGCCAAGAACAACATCACATATTTTATGGCTAACTTTCCTTAGAGAAAACAAACCTGGGCCCTTTAAAGCTTCAAAGGTTCAGCTGGGTGTGAAGATGTCCATATAGCTTGATCCACAGACTATACTTTTCAGATTTTTTTGGTTATGAAAAGGGAATAAATTGTTTTCTGGCAGCAGTTGTCACTATTGCAAGTGTTCTAGTAACAATGTTTGATCATATCTATACTAAAAGACAACAAATAGATTTTAATAATGAAGAAATTAGAAGTGACATATAGAAGTCAAGAGAGATCTGCGGTTACAGTGTCAGAATTTCACTTGCCCCTGCCCCTGCCCACTGCTTTTCTGGGATTTGACAGCTTGTGTCATCTGGCCACAGCTTACTAAAGCGTGACTCTTATACAGTATCTAGAGAACTGCACCACTTCATCAGTTTGAGTGTCCTTGGCCACAAAAACATTGAAGACCCTTCCCTTATATACTGTATTCTATTTGTTTCAATCTCCCTATCTTGTGCATTTGTTTCATTTCAAGTGCACTTTCCCCACATGTTAAATTACGATGCAGCCTCAGTAAAATTAACTTGAAGACAAGTAATTTCCTGTAATGAACATTACACTTATGAGATTGCAATATGCAATTTGTCGTTTTTTTGCACAATTCCTTATTCTGTTTTTAACTGTTTTTCCCTTTGCTGCTTTGACCGAATATAAAGGCTCTCCTGATGGTGCATTATTTTATCCCTGCTGCCACAATTATATAGCTTTTTCAACAATGTGGCTTCCCCTATGTCTAAAAATCTTATGGTGATTTAAACTGATGTTTTGATCACTTCTTTAGTCAACTTTTTTTCGCCCGCATTTGCTAAGGCAGTGTTTTTCAACCATTTTTAAGGGATTGCACAGTTTTTTGATGAAAAAAAAAACAAAACACCAAAGCACCAACCAAAAAAAAAGTAACATAATTACACATAACAGCTAATTCAAACAGATATCCAGTGAAGTAGAAGAGTATTTAATTGCTTTAAATAACTGTAACTACATCTCAGGTATCAGCACTTAACAAAATAAAACAATTGCCAGCTAAATTGCTGAATAATGTTTTTGGACCTAATCAGTAAAAACAGTCAAATGACAGAATGAGCTCAAACTCTTCAAAAGTAACTCTCTTCCCTTACTGAACAAGTTCTTAGTAGGCCAATGTTAGTTTATATAACTTCTTGATGCCATATAGATTTGTGAGATGTTCCATGACACAGCAAACTCTGAATCACAATGGAAAAATAATACTCTAGCCAGTTTCACCCCCACACCGTCACTGACCATAGTGGACTCAACAACTCAACTACACTTAAATCACAATGAGACAGGGTTCTCACTCTTTTCTCAAAATTATTTTCCAGAACTTTTAGTGGACATTTTTAGCTGCTATAGTATTACAGATAAGTTATCACATCACAAACCAATACATTACTCTTTCCCACCATGTGTTGCAAAAATATTCTTTTATAGGTTTTATCTTGAATTTTATACATTTGTCCAGATTGCCTCTACGTTTACTCCTCTTTTGCCTGAGGACTGATTTCAAATCTGTACAGTCTATGGCAATAATTAATGACCCTCTGTGACGAATAATGCAAACACACTTTAAGATTACAGAACCACACTAAACTGGCATAACCAACTGAATTACAATACTGCTTTGTGGAATTCTCACCTCAATTTTCGACTTTCTCTCATTTTCTCATTTCAACTTTCACAAAAATATTTTTTAGATTTTCAATAAAACACCAAACTTGTTTCATCTCAGTTAACTTTACACATGTGGCAAATGCATTTCTCGATAATAACAATTTTAAGTCAACTGCAAAAATAGCCAACCACAGTGAGGAGAGGAAGTCCTTACCGGGAATGAAAAGTCACCAAATCTAGCAAAAACACAAATCCAATAAAAACACTGGGTAACAGGGCAGCTCTGAGGGTACATGCAAATGTCTGTCATGCAAATGGCTATTACCATCACGTGTGGCACTGCATCAGTTTGAGGCAGTGCCTCGATGTTGTCCATTGAAGACAGCATGACCGCAGACATACATGAGCATAATGTTTGACCCAATGGCGTTCACCAAAATAAGAAGGTGGGAGAAATAATTTCCTAGGACAACTTACGCTTTTCCAGGACATTTCAATTTTTTTCTCATTTTCCATTCCATCCAATTTCTGTTTTCCTTGACTTTATATTTAATCAATAATTTTCCTGGTCCCCCAGGTTGTCAGGGAACCTTGAATTAGATGTTCCTTCACTTAATAGCAACACACAAATGTCGCTTAAGGTCTTTCTTTGATGATCCTTGAACAACCAGGAGGATTAGAACAGGTTTTGCATTTACAATATGTAACATCTTTTGAAGCTCAACTTGCAGAGAAACTAAGTTGGCAAAACAAAAATTCACCCTTTGACTGAAATGTGATAATATTGATCAAAGTCAGAGATTAAAGACAGTTTCTTGAGGAAAAATTTTAAATCTCTAGAGATAAATTATTTTTTAGATTCCAGAAGGGGGCATTAAAAGCTACTGACAGTAGCACCCATAGAGACAAATGACTATCCATCTATCTCTCTATGAAACCATTGAGTTCTAAACCTATTTTTTTTTTAAATAAATAAGCTTGAATGTCCCCTTGCTGACTTGCATCTTATCTTTTATAAACCATAGTTACTTTATTGCCAGGAATGGTGTTGAGATTTAACAATTACCTTTCACTATTTTATGGTTTGTTCAAGGGTGACACTGTGATGACATTCAGTTGAGCAGTTGCAAAAAGTGTGTCAGTGGTCATTTGTCTCTATTCTTTGTCAGTTATGCAAAAAAACTATTTAAAGTAGTTTGTCACCTCACTCAGAAGAAAAGAGTGACTTGATTTTTGATTTTACATAATTATCAAAAAAGATTCATGAGACAAATGTCATTTTGCAAAGACATTTTTAATGCACTTTCAGAAAAATACACTATATAATGTTGAATATATTTATTGGATTTATCACCCATGTGATAAAAGATACTATCCGTACTTAACAGCCCAATTCTGCTCTATGCAGAACTACAAATAAACAGTCAAGGTGCCTGATTTATCTCAAGAGTATAAAACTTGCCCATAAGTGTGAAAACTTAGATAAGTGAACAAAGTAAACTGTTGTAAAGTTTGCATTTTGACCATACTGCTCATACAGAAAGAGCTGTCAATTTGCCAATCAAAGTTGCACGTAGGTAAATTCCCTCAGTAACATGAAAACCTATTCCCTTCCAAACAGGACAAATAAGACCACAGTAGTCAGTGAATTATTTGACATATTAGTAAATGATTAACCTGTGTAGCTCGTTTGAATTCACGATTATCCATACTCCAATGTGCCACAGAGGTAATTGTTGCCAAATGATGACCAGAAAACATTAATCTACCGGTGACAATCTGCAAGGTTTTTTTTGTTTTTTTTCTCCGGCAGGCTATTTAAAGAGCGTTGTATTTTTCACCTTTGTGAAATAATAGAGATAAAAATTGCAAGAATAAATGAAACATGCCCAAGTAATACTTTATAAACCCCATTATATGCTTAATGTTTATTTTACTTGCTCAAGGAATTTTAAATCGCCAATTATTTTACATTATTTATTGATGTACACGAAGAAGAACAGCCATACCCACTGTTTGGTAAATGTTTCAGACTTCCATTTGCATTGTCTTACTTTGTTGATGAGGTGTTCAGTGACAACCTCCTGTAGGCCAGTGTAGAGCTTCTCTCCATGTTTATGCAGCACCATCGTGTAAGCATTCCTGTACAGCTCCTCAAAGCTCAGACCACTGTTGTTCTTTCTCTGAATCTCCTGAATGGCATTCTTCAGAAGGTCCCATATATTGTTGACATACTTCTCATCCATAGTCATCTGTAAGATGGGCAGGTTGTGTTACATAAGGTGATCATCATCTCTTATGACAACAACTCTTACAACTAAGTATATTTCTTAAAAGCTTTCAGGGCCAAATTGAAATCCACATTTGGCAAATTTGGGCTTTCCATTATTTAAATACATTTAAAACGTGGGCAGAATTTCTCCAATCATGCTGCAGGTTATTATGGAATATTTTTACATTAGAACTCCCCTCTAATTCTTTTAATTCAAACCTCTGTAGTTGACTCACTACAGTAATATAAACATTAGCTAACCAATTTAGATTGTAGGTCATGCTGGATGTTTCATCTTACAATTTTCGTTTTGTTTTGCAAAAGGAATCTTTTGCAAAATAAATCTTTTTAAGTAATCTTTTCACAATATGTAAAACACTGTTGAGATATTTTACATGGTCTGGTCCAACTCGACATAAAAATTAAAAACGTTAAGTAAAAATTTAAAATGTGATTTAGCAGCCTACAATTTGATAAAGCTGCTATTAGTTGGTGGTCACTATTACAGATTATTAGCATTTGGGAGGTTGGACAAGTTCCCACTTGTAAACCCAACTATTGCAGGGAACATTCAATTATTTCTGTTGGGATATTGACATAGTATTTTCTCCTCATGGAACTAAGATTTTAGAATCAATGAAAATTTTATCAGACAAAACCGACTGATTGGACAGTAGCCTAAAAACTTAGGACTATGGCAAAATATTATTCTTAGGTAAGGCCCCACCTATTAATCAACACTAAACCATCATTTGCTGATTTTAACAGAACAGAGACTGGTTGTGTTGTATTATAGGAATCAATTTAAAATTCAGAGCTGTGTAATAGTATTTTAAATTATGGAGGACTAAGCCAAATATGAAAATTAAAAAATAATAAAAATAAAAGAAGAATAATCACTTCTTTAGACGCCAGGTCAATTATTAACACAGTTTATTTCAAAGATGAAGGTTTCTAACCCAAGTTTTGCTCAATCAGTTATGTGTAAATAAATTACATTGCAGATTTTATTAACCACTTATTTTATGAAGGTACAGCATTATTATATTGAAAACTCCTGAGACCTGGCATGCACATGCATGAACATCAAATTTTATTTAGTTCAGTGGAAATTCTGAACAAGTGGCCCCCTTTGCGCAATGTAATTTCTTTCAAAACCTGCATCATGTCAAAAGATGCTTACTTCTTCAGCTCTGAACTGAAGAAGCCTCTCGGATGAGGGTTAAAACATCTTCAAGTTAAATTCAACACCAGAGGTGAAGCTGAATTCCAATGAAAAGCAAGTGTTCAGTCAATACATTTCTGTGTCTGTATGTGCCAGTACTGACATTAACTTGAAGGAAAACAGGATTTATAAAATTAACAACTGTATGATATAACCCCAAAAGAAGGAATGCCCTATTCTGTTTCTTACTGAAAGTCCAAAAATCAAGATACATATCTAATAAACTTTTGTGCCAGACCCATATAAAAACATATCTTGGGCCATAGGAGAAAACTTTGTGTGATTGAGGAACAGCAAGTGTACTTTCGTAGCAGATGACCCCAAAGGCATTGTTTAAATTGATGTTAGATCAACAAATCTCCACATTTCAAAAAGGCCCCTCTATGTTATAGCCCTCTGCATGTAGCTACTAAAATGTTAATTTCACTTCACTTTGGAAGATATGTGAAGAATGGATCTGCCTTTCTGTCAGAGAAAGGAAGCAGTTTGTGTTTGTACAAGAAAAGGTCAGTTAGCAAGTTGGTTTGGTCGGTGACTTGCAGAATAAGGCAATGCCTCTCAGGTGAAAGAAGATGGAACATAGTAACGCCACCTTTTCACTGATGGGCACATTTTCGCATAAATTTCCACAAACCCAGAGCTAGGTTAGCAGGCACGATAGCATTCATGAGTAAGAGCTTTCATTGCAGTTTGGGAGAAAAAGATTATTTATACTATATATTCCACGTCAAACTCAACGATGCAATGCACTTTGGAACGACGTCCAGATAGGTAAAACGTCTGCCGAGTCAAACTAATATTGCTGTCGACCACTCAACCTTTGAAGCATTTGAGGGATGAGTGACGAATGAGACGTTGAGGTGTCCCACAAAAGTTGCCAAATTATTATCCCGCTGCACATAACCTTCCAGACACGGCAGCGTAAGGTTGCACTTTGTTTACAAATATATAACCGCTCTGCTGGTTAGCATCCTAGCTTATGGCTAGCTTACACCGAGACCAGGGTAATCAAGTCACTGCCTGTCGGCAGGCAGTGCACCTAGTTAGGCGTACACTCACGGGAAAGGCCCTTATCCTCATTTTGGTGTCCTTCTTGGTGCCTCCTTTGCTGAGATTGGACATGGTCGCCTCGCTCGTGGGCGCAGTATTCATACGTAAGTACTCTTAAGGGAAGGACTGCTTGTTCATGGAGCAGCCAATAGGCTTATTTCGGGGGTCCGTATGCCAGCACCGCAAGTTTTTTTTTTTTTTTTGACAGTCAAACGCGATGTTTCTCCTTTCAGCAATGGCGGACTAGCCGCCGTGCTCATTGCGCAGAGCTCACACACTCCAATTCACGCGAGAAATCGTAAATGTCAAAACACATTCCCGATTTCTCTAGTACCTGTAGGTACACGACTCGTCAGACGCAGTAGTTGAGAATGAACAATTTTAATAAAAAAAAGAAATAATTGTTTTATATAATTAATAAATATATGCCCTATCAAATCACAAATAATTTACAGAAAATTACATGAAACACACAGACCCGTATATATGCAGAATCCTAAATCTAACTTTCGGGGTGCTGAACTTAATTTCAAACAATAATGAGCTCTACTGTAAGAATCTGAAGACAGCTTGACGATTTCATAAGCCCACTGTTTTATCTGCTGCATAAACTGGACTGAAAATTTCTTCACACGACATAATACTTAACTGACTGAAACCTTGGCAAGAAATTACCCAAATTTTGGGCAGAATAATGCAAATATTTGTGCTAAACAACATAAATTAAGAAATGTCATTAAATGAAATTAAAAGAAATGCATTAAACGCATGTTGATTTTATGATGCATATACAGTCAAGGTCTACATGGGTATTAATTATTTCGGGCTTGACTTTGGGTATTTTTGATTTATCAAATACTTAAGAACTCACTTAGTTTTTCACAATTAAAAGCTTTTTGGTCATTTGGATCTTTGGGATCTTTTGAGGTCAGCAGGTACAGAATTATTAGAGCAGATGCAATTGGCAAAATTTGGTACTGATATACTATTTGATTTTACAACCATAATTAAATGTTGTTGAAGACATTTTATTACACCTGGCGACATCTGTTGCATCTTCTTCTCTCACACCAACTAGCTTCATTTCCTCTTTCAGTACTTCCGTAAGTCTCTCTGGCCTCCGACTAGGACTCCTGCCTAGCACATCCTTCTATCACTATCCCTCCTCTGTATATGTCCCTGTATATGTCCAAATCATCTCAGTCTCGCCTATCTGACTTCATTTCAAAAACATCTCAACATGTGCTGTCCCTCTGATGGACTTATTCCTGATCCTGTCCTTCTAACCACTCCTAAATAGAACTTCAGTAACTCCAATCTTTGGCCGATAAATTCATTGAAATCTCGCCCAAGACAACACGTCAGTATACGCTTTCATGACACAAGCAGTACATGCAAACATTAATTTCCCTTCAGTTTACTGGCTTTATCTGAATATTACATCACTTCTTCTTTTTTTTTTTTTTTAATTCGAAGTTATCCGCCACTTCTGGTTACTTCAACACTCAAACATTATACATGAAGGTAGGTAAACAGCTAGATTTCTTTTGTGCAATCAACAGGTAAGTAAACATTCACCTGGTCTGTGAACAACAATAAAACACTCTAAGGTAAAGAATTAGATTGTTCCAGTATAACACAGGTAATTTCAAATATAGAGGATAAAGTAAACAATCTTACAAAGATAAAAATGACTTATTTTGTTTTTCACCTCTTTTCAAACTGGAGCAAATTCAGTCCATTTCGCAGTTTAAGTTTTTTTTTTTTTTTTACAATTCATTACACCCTATTATTTGTCTTACCGTTTTTTCAGGCTGTATCAAAGTCACTGAGGTACTGTTGGTGCCTGTTCGGCTACCTTGCCGACACCAAGACTATGTCAGCAGTGACTTTATCCTCTTCTTCTGCTGTGGATGGATTGCACAGGCCAGGGTTCAGCTTCTTGAAGAAGGAGGAGTTTCTTATCACACAGTCTCCGCTCCACTGTAACCATAGAGCCCTTGACAGTGATCACTCTGTATGGTTTGGGGTTAGTGGCTGGGGTGAGTTAACTGGGCCTGGGTTGAGAGCACAACACCATGACGCCAGGTTGGAGGGGATAGTAAGGTGCAGCATGACGGCAAGTGTCTGAGTACACCTTTATCTTGGCTTTGGCCTTGCGGTCTCTCCTGCAAAGATCCTTGTCTGGTCTGATAGTCGTGCTCCCTGAAGGCATCATTGTGTGTAGCCTGTGTTTGAACACTAACTTAGCACGTGATGTTGTTGTGCTATGTGGTGTTGGACGGTATTCACGCAGGAATGTGTATAGATGCTGTTTCCAGCGGATGTTCTCCATGTTGGCAACAATGGAGGCTCTTTCCGAGTGTTCTCATGAACTTCTCTGCCGTAGTATATGCCTGATGCCACAGTGGTGTGATCTTTCAATGGCGGAACCCCTGGTAGGCTGCAAATTTGCTAAACTGCTCACCATTGAAGGGGGGTCATTGTCTGTCTTCATTTTTCTGGGATTGTCAAGCATCAACCAGATCTTGTCCAGGACAGGGATAACGGAGTTTGCAGTGGGGGAGTTCATGATCTCCACTACAGGGTATCGGGAGTAAGATAAGATAAGCCAAACTTTATTGATCCCCAAAGGGGAAATTCCTTTTTTTTACAGCAGCATAACAATTAAAATGTCAAAAAAAAAAAAGTAAACTAAATTTAAATGTAAATTTAACTAGAGAGACAGAGAAGATAGCAAGACATCCACCAATAAATAGACAGAAGCAACAACAACAACAGCAGCAACAACATCAGGGATAATAATTGACAACATAAAGGAACAGTGAGGCTGAAAAATACACAACCAGAACTAAACAATATAAATAGAGTGACAATAGCAATGAATAAAATAAATAAACAAAAATAGGCAGAATGTGTGTGGGCTAAGACCAACAGGATAAAAAAGACAACAGAGTCAGGACATGACACATGAATGAATGGGTGAAGTAGTGAATGGGGTGAGGTAGTGACGCTGGGGCAGTACAGATGCACCTCTGGCTGGTCAGAGTTGTGTGCTGGCCAGATTGCTGTTGTACCGTCTGATGGCTGTGGGCACAAAAGAGCATCTGAAGCGTTCAGTTCTGCACCGGGGTTGGATGAACCATTGGCTGATCGAGCTGCACATCAACCTCAGCTTGTTGTGCAGAGGGCAGGAAGGATTGTCCAGGATAGTGCCCAGTTTGTCCCTCCCCCTCCCCCTCACCCTTGTCCCTCACCCTTTGAAGCAAGCTTCAAATCAGTGGCAGCGGGGAGGGTGAGGGACAGGTTCAGTCCCACCATCGAACGGGCTTTCCTCAGTATCCGATTGAGTCTAGTGACCTCACCAGTCCTGGCATCGCCCCACCAGCACACTTTACCGAAGAGGGTGCTGGCTACCATTGACTGGTAGAAGGTATTGAGGAGCCCGCTACAGATGCCATACAACCTCAGTTTCCTCAGGGAGAACATCCTGCTCTGACCCTTCCTGTAGAGTGCATCAGTGTTGTTGATGTGGACCCCAAGGTACTTGCAGGAGTCTACCTCTTCACCTTGGATGGTTCTTCCGGAAGCCCACAACCACCATGGAGCCATGGAGATGTTGCGTAGGAGGTGGTTCTTGTTGCTACACTCAACAAAATTCACGGTCAGACCTCTGTACTCCTCGTTGATGCATCCAATGATGGACGAGTCATCAGAGAACTGCTGGAGGTGGCAGGAACCGGAGTTGCACCAGAAGTTGGAGGTGAAGAGAGTGAAGAGGAGACAGAACAGTAGCTTGGGGCACCTCTGTGCTGCATGCAACGACCCTGGAAACGCAGGGGGATGGGAGGGAGACAAGGTGTTGATGGGGGGGAAGCAGAGTATACAGCAGAGGTGTGTGTTTGTCTGTGTGCGTGTGGGGGGTGTCAAACGTATTGAAGAAAGACTTTTTCCCTCAGGAGGGTCTTTGTCTTGGTGATTCCCTGATGTGCCTTGTGTGTGAGCTGGAGGACCCTGCGCTTAAGTGAGGTGGGAATGATGATCCTGGAACCTTTCAATATGATGTCACTTTCATGTGACACAGTAAGCTCATTTTTGACATGGCCATATTGTCTCAGCACAGTGTCCTTTGTGTCTGTGTGCATTATTTCATATCAGAGTACTGACCTTTTGTAGCATTTCATTTTTGAGAATCTCATGCTTGAGTATGTACTATGTTGTGTCTGTGTTTGGATTGGGTAATAGCACAAGTAGTCAGCTGGGTTGTCAGACCCTTTTCTGTACTCCACCTTGAGGTTGTATGGCTGCAGTAGGAGTCCACATTGCTGGATGCGGGCTGGTGGCCTGGACCTCGAGTTGCTCCAAATGAGCTCCAGTGCCTTATGATCTGTCACCATTGTGAATTCTTTGCTGTCGATATATAGATGGAAATGTTCGCAGCTCCATACAATTGCGAGTGCTTAATGCTCTGTTTGGGAGTAACGCTACTCTACATTGCTGAGCACTTGGCTCACGTACACGGTGACACGTGTCTCTGCCTTTTCTTTTTGCAGCAGCATTGCCCCTAGTCCTACTGGCCTGGCATCAACGATGTGCTCTGTTTCCATGTTCGTGTTGAAGTATTCCATCTGGTGTCACTGGTGAGGCTTTCTTTTAGTTTGCTCAGTGCTGTGTCCGGGTCTACACCCCACTGCCAGGGAGTGTCCTTCCTTGTGAGCTTTCTCAGCGGCTCTGTGACTGTAGTGAAGTCAGGTATTAAGGGTGAGCAGTAGTTCCCCATGGCCAGGAGACCTCACACCTCTACTGGATCTTCAGGCTTGTTGGCTTGGCCTATGCTGTGGACCGTCTTTGGACCAGCTGAGACACCACTATCTGAGAAAACGAACCCAAAGAGCTCCTGTCGAGTCTTGTTGAACTTGCACTTCTTTCTGTTCAGTGGGTGGCCGCGTTCTTTTAGTCTCTGGATCACAGCAGTCAGGCTCTTGTGTTGAGCCTGCGTTGCCCCTTGGATGATGATGTCATCACTAAGGGTTTTTAATAATTATTATAATAATAATAATAATAATACATAGGTTTTCTATAGCACTTTTCATGATACTCTAAGACGCTCTACAAGTGAGAGACAGATGAAACAGTGCAAACACACATTACTCTGCCAATGCCTTGGAGAGTCTAACGAATGGCGTTTTGAACCCTTCCGCAGCTGAGGAAATGCTGAAATTGAGGAGCTTGTGCCACCTCAGGCCTAGGTGCGTTGTAAATGTAATGATGTATGGGCTGTCGGGATGAAATTCCAGCTGGTGGTACCCCGCTGTCAGATCTAGCTTTGAAAACACTGTTGCTCAGTTCAGTTCATGAATGACATTGTCTATGGCAGGAGTGAGGTACCACTCTCTTTGGATGGCTATTTTTGCTTGCCACATGTCGACACATATACGTACCCTGTCAGGGAGGGTCTTTGGGTTTAGTGGTGTTACAATGGGTGATGCCCAAGTTGTTGGGCCTGACAATGTGATTTTTGTCAGTGGCTACTTAATATCTCTGTTGTTTTTGACAGTGTATGCATAATATTCCTCACTGCTTAAGGATGACTCACATTGAGCTGGTTAATGCTGAGCTGGTTTACTTTGGGTTTCTACCTGGTTGACTCTGTTCTTGGCTCTGTTAAGGTTTTGACCTACATCGCCTTGCAAAGTGGTTTTGCTTCCCAAATGCTTTGCACTGTTTTCCTCTTGCAGGGCATTTGTTTGAGTGTGGCCACTCAACCTTGCAGTTTCTGCAACTGATGTTGCTGCCACTGGGATGTTTCTGGTATACCGGCACTTTCTTCTGGGTTTATTTGTGAACTTGATTCACTGCAGCAGTGAGATTGGAACCCGCTTCAATTCCTTTGACTGTAATACAGATGGTTCAATAGTCCTGCCATATTCAAGGAGTTCTTTTAATGTTTTGTTACCTCTCCCTCAAGCCATATTTGTGCACCCTATTTTTTCAAAGAAGTACGATCAAAGGCTGTATGCTTGATATGCCAAGAAACTGTCGCGGTTTTTAAGGAGTACAATATCAGCCGTCACTTTGGTACAAAGCATGCCAATTACGCTAGCAAGCAGTCAGCAAAAGAGCGGGCAACTACGGCTGAGAGGTTGTCAGCTAATTTACAAAATCCGAAAAAAAAATTTCACAAACCTATGAATCAAGAGTCAACTACCAAGGCAAGTTTTTTGCTGGCATTTAAATTATCAAAAGCTAGCAAGCCTTTCTCTGAAGGCGAGTTTTTGAAAGATGGCATAGCGGAGACAGCAGGTGTTCTGTGTCCGGAAAGCCAAGGCAAGTTTAGCAAGATCAGTTTGTCACGTAGGACTGTACATATTCATACTTTGTTGCACGATACAGGTCAAATCCTGCATGTAATTTATAGTAACACTCCATCCATCCATCCCTGGCCCGGCCCCTCTGTCAAATTTTAGAAATCATTGTGGCCCTCGAGTCAAAAAGTTGCCCACCCCTGCTGTAGACCCTACCTAAAATCTTCATCTTTATCTCTACTCCCTCTACTGCCTAGTAGCTAACCTTAATTCCTCTCCGTTCCTCACGAAGTCATCTACAATCCTCATACTTCATGGAGATGGACCTTACCTGTCAGACTTTCCAACAATATAGAGTAAAAGAAAGGGCTCAGAGCTGACTGTTGATGCAGTCCCACTTCCACCTTGAGTGTCACATCTTGAGTGCTCTTAACTACTTTCTTGCAGCTCTTTCATCTTTGTTCTGTACTACTTCAACATACTTGTGAGGTGGAGTGGCTCAGGTGGTAAGGGTAGTCACTTTGGAACTGATATACTACTCATTTTCTCCTCCAGTTGAATAACAAGATCCATCCATGCATTAACTACCGCTTATCCTACAGTCAGGGTTGTGTGGATGCCCTATCCCACCTGTCATTGGGCGAGAATGAGGGTACATCCTGGACTGGCCACCAGATAATTGCAGGGCCACATATAGAGACAGACAACCATTCACACTCTTATTCCCAATGTATTACACTTAACCTCCTTTCTTGACTGTGGGAGGAAACATACAAACTACACTACATAGAAAGACCCCTTGTTATAATCCCATCAGGGTCCGTCATGCTCCATGTATCCTTCATGCTGGGAACAAAACTGCTAACTGCTAACACCACTACACCACGGTCTCATGGGGTGGTGTGGCTCAGGTAGTAAGTGTTTCTCTTGGAACTCAGTGTTCTTGGTTTGTTTCCTGAGCTCCTTCTTGCATGTTAAAGTGCTGTTGGGCTTACTTCTTTTTAATGCATAAGTATAAAGAACCAACAGACCTTTTCACCAGATTTATTCAAAGAAAAAAAACATACAACCCCTTCCACATTTCTTCTTTGCATCATATCCAAAGAAGTCCATCATCTCTCAAAAATCAACCAAACAAATATAAACTGGTAAATTACTGGTTTTATTCATCAATATAAGCATAATTTATACATGTCTGTTTAGTTTAAATCCCCTTTTCTTTTAGAATTATACATATAGATCCTTAAATTACATAGGGCTTTCTTTTCTTTCCTATTTGTCTAAAATTCTAAATTGTTAAAAGCATGGCATCAAAACGAAAAAAAAAATAAAGAAGAGGAAGCAATCACTTTAAACACACTTCAAACCAGGGTAAAAATACCATTGTGATGTCAGATGCAATTTTTTTTACTTTCAAATATATAGACATTATGTTTTCTTGTTTTTTACATTAATGCCATGAATAATCATTGTAATTATATTACATTCCATCCAATATGCTGACAGTCAAAGTTAAACAGATTTTCTTTTTGGCTAAGCCAAGTTTGTTGGACAACATGTCTGAGGATGAACATTTGTTTTCATGGTGAAAACTGGGCCAGGAGGTCAAAAATATTTTAACAGCACATTTAGTCCTGACTATCAAATTCGAACATAGGAAAGATTCACACTGAGCTGAGAGTTAAACTGTCAGGGACATTTCAGTTTTCATTATCCACTGAAAGCTTTTCATTTATGATCTCATCCTTAATTGAAAATGTGATATAAAGAAGGTATTCATTTAACCAAGTGTCAAAACTTATTTACTTAGGTACCATAACCAAGCACAGGACAGAAGAAATATGAAATAGCTGCTCTAAGTGAAATAAAACCAGGGAACCAAAAGTAAGGAATTTGAGAGGTGACAATTTAGTCATAAAGGAACATGGTATTTCAAAGCTTTCAAAGAGATTTCATTCTGTCTGGTTAATGTTGGGTCAAATGCAGCGTAAAACATGCTGATTAGATTACAGTTACTGATCCAATTGTGTAATTGCTTGTTTAATTCATGAAACATTATTTTTATTGAGCTCTAACCTTAAAATATTCTTATTTAATGACTAATTGTTGCTGATCCATTTATGTTATTTCACAATGTACACTTTATAGATAATGACGTAATATCCTATATCTGTATTTCTCACTTTTTGCATTGTACCATGCCAAAACTGTTGCCATAAGAAATTAAGATTTTTCTTCACAACAGCACCAAATTCAAATGAAAAATTATGCTTTTTATGTGACACAAATGCTTAAAAATGGTGCTACAACAAATGAACAAGATCCGCCCAAAATACTTAAAGCACCACCAACAACATCTAAATAAATATCTTCAATGGTTATTTTTGTTTGGATCATACTTTTGTTTTCAGTTATCACATAATTCAGCAGTATGAAACTAAAGTGGTCAATAATTGTGTCTCTTTTTGGATGTAAATTTATGCTGTTCCTTTTCCTGCAGTCTCCCTTTTTTCTCTTAAAACACTTGCTTAACCTTCTCTGCTGTCCAAACACATAATTTATCCTTTATGAATCCCCGTGGCGAAATTGGTTCTTTGCAGTTCACCCATCATGGATGAATCATGAGCAGTAGACTGCTGTCAACCAGCACCGGGGAAGCTGGAAAGGATTTAGTGTCTTGCTTAAAAGCGCTTTAACACAACAGGCAGAGCCAGGACTCGAACTAGGAGACGATTGCTCTACCTCCTGTGCCACGCTGCCACCAACACACAATCAAAGTATGATCCATTTTGTAAGTTCATCAGCACATTGCAGCATTTCCTGAATAAAACAGTGGCACATTGTAACATTAAATGTCATCATTCTAAAATAAGGGGCGAACTGAGACTTTTTTTTAGCCCAAAACGTTTTTTTCCCTCTCTATAATATATGTACTGCTGTCATTTTTAAGAAGGATATTTTTTTTTTAACAGCTGCAGGTCTTTTTTTGAATAATAGTAATTTTGAATAATAATCATAATAATAATAATCATAATAATAATGAACTAATTAAGTGACATTTCATGATATCTGATGTTTCTCCAAGTATCAGATATAAACAACTTAGGGGCAAGGTGTTCATTCAGTTCAGCTGTGTAAATATGACATACTAAACAAAATCCAAATTTAAATCTTTCTATATTAAACACTATGAAAGGCAGCAAAGATGCACACTAAGGCAGAGCCATATGACAAGTCTGGCACATGTATACAACAAATGATGTGGATGTTTTAAAGGGTTTACTTTCACTTTGTGGGTTTAATAAATAAATACAACAGAATTTTGATTAAAAAATTCAAAGGTGTGGAGTGTGTCTTTTGAATGTCTTTGTGTGTCTTTTATTTACAATGTGGGACATCTAAACCAGAGACATCTAAACCAGAGACGTGTCTCTCATCATTAGTGTCTTTCAAGTCATCTATTAAGCCTCAAAAATTGAGCAAAGGTGAATTTATGGATAGACAAGGCTTGAATTAAACATTTTTTGTTCTAAGATAACTCTTATATGGGCTGAATATGGATGGCTGTTAATTTTCTAACAATAAAGAAATACTCTTTGAATTATATAAAACATCCAAGTGTTATGTTTTTTTAAAAAGCAGGATGATGGCAGCCGCTTGTATGTAGAAAATGCACAAGCCATTCATGTAAAATAAGCTATAATGAATGATATACTGAAAGTATCGACCTCAATCTCAAAAGATTTTTTTTTTCTCCATAAGGTAGATTATTCAGTCCCATATATATCTAAACACCATGCACATGTGTGCATGGTGTCTTAATCAAGTCTTAATCAAGATTTTGTGATGAAGTTGTGTTTTGGAGTAAAAACATTTTTTTCTTGTGTAGTCATTAAAAAAGCAAAAATCACCACCTTTTGCTGTCCTGAATTGAAGACAAGTATACTAGAACCACAGCAGAAGCACAGATTTTTGAAATCACTTGAATACTAAAAATCGGCTTGAAAATTCAAGCTGTCCCATCTGTAGGGCTGCTCGGCATCTACATTACCATCAGCAGAGATGTTACACTGTCTCTAGTCATAAGAAAGGGAATCTTTAGCTTCTGATTAGACTTCCGAAAACTTTGCCAAGTACTTGGAGGCCCTTCAATGTCACTGTCCCCTACCTCCGTCAACATTGTCAAGGCAGCCATTGAGGCAGAGGTTGTCTCTTCCGGAAGCACCCTGGGACTGCAGGAGCTCGTATTCCTGGTCCAGGAAATCTAGGCTGTTGTTGCTGGGCAATCCCCGAATGGTGAACTTGTGTGATACTTTGGTCCACTGCTCACGATTTGCTGCCACTCGCTCATACAGCTCAGTGGCTTCAGGAAATAGTTCAGACAACAGCCTAGCAGGACAGAGAAGCAGCTGTAAGATTTTGAAGTGATTATTTTCATCTTCAATCCAGTGTGTTGACCTGATTTATTCCTTTGTAGTCTTAATACTTTCATCTTTGTAACAAGATATTCTGCATAATCACATCATAACATTATCTATACTACCACTACAATTACTGCTATAAACAACAATAATAAAAAAACAATAAAATAAAAACCACTGTGAGGACTATTGCTGCTACTACTACTATTTCTAATATTACTATTAATAACAAAATGTTACTGTTAATACTGTAATACTAACAGAATATACACAAAATTGTAATATGAACAAATCCTCTTAAGATGGCTGCTGAAAAACAAGGGCGGTTTGCGAGGCTCCACTCCTGTCTTCTCCTTTTGCTCACAATACCCTTTTCTCCTTGCATTTTTGGTCTGCAAACTTCATTTTTTTTTAATTTCAAGATGGTGGGGAAAAAGAAAATCAAGGCTATAGGAAACCAAGGACATATTTCAGGATGTCTTGGGGACCTGTGCCATTCAACTGAACACAGAGGGTATGGCTGCACATAGTTTATTTGTCTGTGGCTGCTTGCACATCTTCTTGCACATCATCTCTGGCACAGACAAAAATGTCGATGCGCTAAAGCAATATTGAGCCATTAAAGGTAAAAGATGCAAATGTTATTGTTATCTTTCAGAACAATTATAGGACCATCATTATGAGGCCATTATTTCATTTAATAAATGTTTCTATAAATGCTAATAATAATGTTTCTCTTTGGGAGTGACCAGGATGGATAGGATAAGGAATGAGTTTATCATAGGGACTGCTCATGTTACATGTTTTGGGGAGAAGGTCAAGAAGACAGACTGAGATGGTTTGGGCATGTAAAACGGAGGGATAGTGAATATTTTGGTAGACGGATGCTGGAATTGGAGCTGCCAGGCTGGTGGTCTTGAGGAAGACCAAGGAAAAGATTTATGGACATAGTGAGAGAGGATACAGAGAATATGGTTAGATGGAGAAGGTTGATTTGCTGTGGCGACCCCTGAAGGGAAAAGCCGAAAGGCAAAGAAGAAATGTTTCCCAATATACACTATATGGCCAAAAGTATTCACTCACCCATTCAAGTAATCGGAATCTGGGGTTCCAATCACTTTAATGGCCACAGTTGTATAAAATCAAGCACTTAGACATGCAGACTGTTTTCACAAACATTTGTGAAAGACTGGGTCGCCCTCAGGAGCTCAGTGAATTCCAGCGTGAAATTGTGATAGGATGCCACCTGTGCAATAAATCCTGTCGTAAAATTTCCTCAACTGTCAGCTGAATTATAAGACCATGGGTGTGTTTGGAAACAAAAGCAACTCAGTAGAGTTTTGAAAAAATCTACCCAACAAAAATATCCTCCAGAAAAAAAAAGACAATTTATTTTACATATAACACAAAACACGTATTCTCACATGCGTGACGTTTCGAGCAAAAAGTAGGCTCTTCCTCAGATGCTTATTGGAAAAATATATGTTAACAAATATGTTACTGTGGCGCCATTTTTGAAGAGAAGAGAATGATCATGTGATCCATTCCCTCCCTTTTTTTTGTGCCTTTTGTTGGGTATATGATGTCCTTTTAAACATTTTAACATTATAACATTGTCTTCAACACTTTTCAAGAAAACGACCTGAAACACCGATACTTTTTTGCATTTTCACATATGTAGAGATATCTACGAATAGGGACTGAAAAAAACATTTGTAATTGAAGGGCTTCAGTATATAAAATACGTCTACATGAAGGATCAGAGCAACAGAAGAAATTAATACAGACAGTAAGAAACTATGTTGTGGACAGACACAGATACACAGATGGACAGACCTGTGGACATACCTATATATGGTCTGTCCATCTGTGTATCTGTGTCTGTCTCGGGTCGTTTCTCGAAAAGTAGTGAAGAGAATCTTATGACTTTAATGTTAAAATGTTAAAAGGATATCATATATCCAACAAGGGGCGCAAAGAAATAGCTGGATCAAAAAATGCTTGTGATCCAGAACCCATTCCTATCTTGGCAGTGGATGTGCGTGGTTTTCTTCTCTTAACTCAACGACAGCAACTCAGCCACAAAATGGTAAGCCACGTAAACTGAAGCGGGGTTAGTCGATGCTGAGGCACAAAGTGTGAAGAGGTCACCAACTTTCTGCAGTCAGTCATGACAGACCTCCAAATGGGGCCTTCAGATTAGCTCAAGAACAGTGGGCTGAGAGTTTCATAGAATAGGTTTCCATGGCTATGCAGCTGCACTGAAGCAACACATCACCAAGAGCAATGCAAAGTGTTGGATGCAGTGGTGTAAAGCATGCTGCCCCTGGACTCTAAAGCAGTGGAGATGCGTTCTCTGGAGTGACAAATCTTGGTCTCTATCTGTCAATCTGATGGATGAGTCTGGGTTTGGCGGTAGCCAGGAGAACAGTACTTGTCTGATAGCATTGTGCCAAGTGTGAAGTTTAGTGGAGGGAGGATTATGGTGTGGCGTTGTTTTTCAGGAGCTGGGCTTGCCCTCTTAGTTCCAGTGAACGGAACCAAGATATTTTGGACAATTCCATTCTCCCAAATTTGTGGGAATAGTTTAGAGCTGGCCCCTTCCTTTTCCAGCACAACTGTGCAACAGTGCACAAAGTAAGGTCCTTAAAGTGATGGATGACAGAGTTTAGCGTTGATGAACTTGACTGGCCTGCACAGAGTCCTGACCTCAAAACAATAGAACACCTTTCAGAGCAGAGCAGAGCCTCCCCAGAAGAGTCAAAGTTGTTATAGCTGCAAAGGGTGGACTGACATCATATTGAACCCTATGGATTAGGAATGGGATGTCACTTGAGTTCATATGTGACTTAAGGCGGGTGAGCGAATACTTTTGGTCATATAATGTACATCTCTCCCTTTGATATGATTTTTAAATGATTAACAACAATGGGACGAATACTAGGAGAAGAAGTAAGTACCAAGGTGTAGGACATTTGACCAATTTGCTCTCTTACTGAAAGGAATACACTTATGGCAGTTGCTGCCACCAGAAATTAAGTGTATCAAGTCATCAACAGAAAAAAAATCAATTTCATATGACTTAAATATCTTCAACTTTTGTGATTATGTAAACTTTACCATGTAAAGTGTCTGCACTATCAATTTTACTGTTTGTTATATTATTGTGAAACTGTACACTACATGTAAAAGGCTGCAAATTAGCTTACATTGTGTTATCCAATTGTTTGTGGCTGTGTTATATGTATTGTCCCTGTTAAACAATAAACAACAACATGTTATTCAATACATATTATTTTTTGCCGTTTGTGTTAGAGATCAGCCTTAGAGCCTTAGAGATCAGTATCTTACATCCTCTTTACATGGCTATGGAGGATGTGATGTAAAGACTGATAGGGCTGTATGGTTTAATGTATAATACACACTTGTATATAGGCATTGCAATGTGTTCCATGAAGCTGATCTGCAGTTCTGGGATATAGGCCTTCTCTCGGTCCATCATCTCACTTGGCCTGTTCCCCATGGCTTTTTCCTACACACACACACACACACACACACACACACACACACACACACACACACATGGACAATAAGCCGGCTATTCTGTGAAAAAAAAGTAGAAGCAACAACTACTAATCTACTGCTTGCTTATTAACTGAATAGTTTACTGAATAGTTGAAAACATACCAAATCTCCTTGAGAGAAGAACTCCTTATAAATCAGTTCCTGCAGAGATACAGACATGCATAAGTTTTTACTGATCAAAATGCTTCAATTTGACATTAATATCAATTCATTTTAGTTTAGACAATTGACATTCGTGCAATGTCAAACAACTTAAAAATACAAGCATCCATTTCTCTAGACTATTTCTGAATGCCTCCATTTATAGCCAACCCTAACCACATAATTGGCACTGGAAGATGGCACTGGAAGACGACAGCCTGTTGCAGCAGCTCAACTGGTATTGTAACACATGAATTTCCCCTTGAGGATCTATAAAGAATTCATTCATTCATTCATTCATTCATTCATTCATTCCATTTGTCACACCTGAATTTATTGAGTAACCTGTCAAGGTTTGTCTTAAAAGTGCAAATCTGTGTTCACCTGTGTCTTGTTGGCTCCCCTTGTGCGTGTGTGTGCATATACTCATACTTCTTTCGTTTCTCTGCTGGTAGGTTCATTTAATCTACAACACAGGTGACATTCTTCCTCTGTGTATTTTCTTGAGTTACCTATCTTGCTTGTTGTTTGCTTTTTGGATATATTTGTACTTTTGACTTGTTCATTTGAACTTCTGTTCAAATTCAAATGCTATTTGTCTGTAAGCACTGAGTTGAGAGCTGTGAGTCTAGCTATAACCACTGACATATGCTTATTTGTACATTGAACTGTGTAGGTTTTATGGTACAAGAATTATTTGATTAAAGACTATGTTCTAGTTGATTATCATAAAAATAGTTGTCTAGCTTATCTTAAACTTCCTTATCTGCAAAAAAAGTCAAACTTTATTGTCTTCAGTCTTCAATTCATACATCAATTACATCACGATGATTACATCACGTACTCATGAGTCCACTTCAGGTAACTCAGACCAAACAAGCTATTTCAAATGTTTACAGGTATTGTCACAATCTAAGGTCATTGCGTGCCAAAAAGAACTAGGATGATCCAAACATATTTTGCTGATTCTAGATGACTTAAGGTGTCATGGTCACTCAAGCATGCAGAAAGACACAATGGAACTGACAGCAATCTTGCGTGTGGTTTTCCAGCCCTTGGTTTGGTCTGACAGGTCACATGATGTCATCAGCAAGCAGAGCAGCATGGAGCGGTGGGTACCACTTTTTCGATCATATCCATCTTTAACACACACACACAGGACACACAGGGTTAGATGGAGGAGGTTGATATACAGATTAAAAATAATTTAAAAAATGCTTAAATTATGAGAAACTGAGGTGTCTGAATTGCTGCAAATGGTCTGAGTCAACAAACCTGTCACCTATATCTGTTTAAGAGTTTATGAACACATAGGATTGCTAGGACAACTGGCCAGAGTAACCAAGGTCAAAAGTTGGGATTGGTTCAATTGAGACAAAAAGAGACAATTACATTGGCCGAATGCTCTCCAGGCTCTGTGCTTTTTTGTAATAAAATTGTTTTATATAATCAAGATGATGTCAATGGAGTCTTCATCACTTTTTGGTAAACTACAAGAAATTTGGATTCACAAACAGAATTAGCTGTGGAATCCAGCAACTGCCGACAGCTTCATTGACACTCCTGGACCATGTCGACATCAGGTAACTATTTCTCATGAACAGGACGCTGCTTTTGTGGGAGGCTGTTGTGAGTGGTTGCTGGCATGATGGACTGAAAAAGAATAACCAATGATGATGATGTGTGGATGTTGGAGTAAGGCTCAGTCTAAATTGGGGTTTTGCTTGTTGTAATGAGGGGAAATTACATAGATGAAAATAAGAGGATTAAAAGGAAGTAAGAGGAAAGAAAAGTTGAAGTTGGGTAAAGAAAAAAGAATAATGAGAAATAGGAAGATATGGGGAATAAAGAGAAACAGAAGTTGAAAAAGAGTTAAATAGCCTAATTAGTAGAGATTAATAAAGGCCTGTGGCTTCTTAATGGTAAGGCGTGTGGATTAGACACTGCCTGAAAATTGGCATCGCGAAAAAAGGGGGACCATATCCCAGGGCCCTGGGGAAATTGCCAAAATAAGATAAGGGTAAGAGAAGATGAAATAAGGATAAAATGAAAATAAGAGACTATGTCTGTGGGGTCATCCAGGTCATGGTGAATTCCTGTCAGAATCTTATCGTGGCAACTGGACTTGAATTTCTTCACTTGAACAATCATCTAAGAGGCTTCTTCAGTTCATGAAGAAGCCTGTCCTGGCCGATTGTCTTTTATCACATAGTACCCCTGACAGTTTTCTCCATCCATTCCAAGTTGCTTGAACCCGTCTCTTCACCTCTTTTCCACACTTTCCGTTGCTCTGGACCGTTGACCCTAAGTGCCTGAAATCCTCTAACTTCTTGATCTCCACTCCCTGTAGCCTTACCGTTCCACCCGAATTCCTCTCATTCACACACATATACTCTGTCTTGCTGCAACTAACTTTCATTTCTCTTTTCCAGCGCATACCTTCACCTCTCTGGATTTTCCTCAACCTGTTCTCTGCTCTCACTGCAGACCACATTGTCATCTGCAAACATCATGGTCCATGGAGATTCCTGTCTAACCTCATCTTTCAGCCTATCCATCACTACTGCAAACAAGAAGGGGCTCAGAGCTGATCCCTGATGGAGTCCAAACTCCACCTTGAACTTCTCTGTTACCCTTACAGCACATTGCACCACTGTCTCACAGCTAGCACAGCTAGTCCGACACTAGTCTAACACACTAGTCTGCCATTCAAGATTTTCTTATACTATTCTTCTGGCCTTCTCTGTACTTCTCTATTAGAATTCTCAAAGCAAATACTCCATCTGTAGTACTCTTTACTGGCATGAAACCGTACAGCTGTTCACAAATGCTGACTTCTGCCCTCGGTCTCTCTCATCTCTAGAGAGACGAGATCTCTCATCTCTCATCTCCATCTTTCATCGCTGATCTGATCTGATCTCATCTGATCTCATCTCAGCTCATCTCATCTCAGTACCATAGTAGTACAACTTAAAGCCTGCTCCTAAGCTTCTAGCCTTACTACCTTTCCACCTGGTCTCATGGACACACAGTATATCCACCTCCCTTTTTGGCATCATGTCGACCAACTCTTTACCTTTTCCTGTCATAGTCCCGATATTCCAAATTCCTACTCTCAGTCCCAGACTCTTGCCTTTCCGCTTCTCTCTTTGCTTCCGAACATGCCTTCCTCCTCTCCTTCTTTGATCTACAGTAGCCCACTTTCCATTGGTTCTCCGTAGGTCAACAGTACTAATGGTAGTCGTTGTTAACCCGGGCCTCGACCGATCCAGTTTGATCTGGTTATTTAAGATTAATTCGCATGTTTGGTTTTGGCAAAAGTTTTATGCCAGATGCCCTGCCTGACGCAACCCTCTGCATTTATCTGGGCTTGGGACCGGCTCAGTGAGACACTGGCCTGCGCCCCATCGAGGCTGGCTCAGGGAGACACCGGCCCGTGCCGCCCTGAGGCTGCATCCTGCCCTTAGGCAGCATTTCTTCGGAATCTGTTTAGATATGGTTTCTATTTTGCGCAGATAATACAACTAATAGTAAGAAGCTTGGCAACGGACTGATCAGCTAAAGTAAATTACTTTTACAATGTACACTGTAAAAATCACAGGATTCTAAATGAAACTGCAGGTTCTTTGAAGAACTTGAACTGTGCATACCTCTTTGTATGAAAAAATACCTAATCTTTTTTGAACCTTAAAATTCAATCTTTCAACTTTGCGATGATTACTTCTAGCTAATTAATAAGTCTTTTCATTGAAATTAAGGAATGCTTTATATTGATGCATTTTTTAACCCATGAAGATTCACTTCTATTAAACAATAATTTGCTAATATTTGACAATATATTGATTTTTAATTGTGGAGTATGACTAAAAGGTTGTGGGTTTCTGGGCTAATGTTATGGCACAGAGGTTCCTTCTAAGAAGCAGACAAGCAGAAGGGAAGTAGAAGACATAGAAATAATCAAGGAAAGGATGAATACCTAAAGTGCAGTACTTTTAGAACTATCAGTGAGTTATATATATATGAGCTATTATGTAGTTACATTCACAGGGTTAAAAACTCCAGGAGAAATTCAGGAGAGATTTTAATGATTATGGTAAAAATTTGACCTCACATCTGTAGGTTGAGACAATGAGCAAGCAAAACATGTACCTCACTTAATTAGTTAATTGTACATAATCATAATTAACTGAATGATAATGATAATGATTAGTAATAATAAATAACAATCAGATTATTATAATAACATGTTGTATTCGTAATATTACTGATCAAAAAGGTGGGAATACTTTGTTCACTTCTCACACTCTATAAAATCTCAATGTGTTTACATGTCAATAAAAACAGATCCAATGTTTTCCTTTTTTTGTCTTTGTTTAACCATTTATTTAACCATTTATTTTCCAAATAATATGGGATGCAAATAAAAGATGTAATAATATACATCACAACACCCAAACATTAACAAACGATGGGAAAAATGTTAAAAAAATAAAAAATAAAAAAATGAAATAAAATAAAAAACAACAACATGAAGACTAAGTGTGACCTACCATTGGCCATTTTCTGCAAGTCCTTGAATATGCGTAGATGGTGAGCAAGGTCTGTGGCCAGAATTATGTCTCTCATCAAATCCAGCATTCGCTGGTAGTCCTGATAATAGCAGACAGAAGAATATATGAAATGAATATGTGAAAAGTGAGCAAAATGAAGACAGTTTGCAAAGTTTGTTTGATGACTTACCTTCCGGGAGAACTTCTCAAAAATGTTGCAGCCTTGAGTATTCAGAATGGCAATGGTCTGGGCAAAATGATGTCTCTGTCATGGCAAATAAATAGAGGCAATGTTAATACACATTTTTTTTTGTTATATCACCCTCTCGTTTACTATGACTTTGTGGCGGTTCGTGTTTAGTTTCTTCATTTCAAGTGTTTCTTTCATCTGAAATTCTGTGATTCGTGTGGGAATGAATTATTCAACCATAAAAACACAGTTATTCAAAGATACACAGATAAGAGCACCAACAAAGTCTCAATGTAACATGTTTTGTTGTAGGTAGGAGGAATCTGTAGTTTACTTTTTGACAGCTAGATCAGGTTACCCTGTCAATCACTCACAGAAAGTAAAGCTGTAAATCATTAAACTTGAAGCCGCATCGTTTTCTTTGATTTCTGATGTACATGGCACAGAATGTAACATAATGCATGTTTTAAGATTTGCAACATATGTTTTAAGATTTAATGTATGTTTTAAGATTTAAAACAAAAAACTCCCCCACCCACCATCCATCTAGGTGATTTAACAAAATTTACCTCCATCACAGATCCCTCTGAGCTGTAGAGTGCAGCCAGCACTGATTGCTATAAATAGAGACAGTAATTTTATTGATCCTCATGAAAAAACAGCTTCCGAATAACAATTGCAATTACCACTAATGGTCAGATATGTTGACTATACACAAATGCACACACAAAAATACGTAAAGTGGTTCGTGGGGGGCACTCCCGTACTTGACTACATCTCTGAAAGTCATATAAATATATATAAATTGAACAACTTATAACAAGTTTGAATTCAAAAAAAGATTAAACACTACATTAATTTAGTTATTGAAACCGTCAATTTTTCATACACCCATAAAGGATAATGTATTCTACTCTTTGAACCATAAACAAGCAATACTCACAATACATGGAATGTTTATTGGGATCAAGCTGTGAAGCCATGGAATCCATTTTGGCACAATGCTGGATGAATTGTAACCTTTGAAATTGATGTTGACAGGCCAAGGCTTTTGGATAACTCTTTTTGGTTGTTTTGTTGTTATAATTACACACAACACTAAGTTGGAAGCTGCAACATTCTTTTCCTCTAAAACATCTTGAGTTTTCATTTAAAGGTGAATTAGTCAGATTAGTTAGTTAGTTAGAACAAGAACAAGAAGAAGAGGAGGAGTGCGTGTTCGGAAACAGAGAGAGAGGAGGAAAGGAAAGAGCCTGGGACTGAGAGTAGGGACTCTGAATATTGGGACTATGACAGGAAAAGGTAGAGAGTTGGTCGACATGATGCAGAGAAGGAAGGTGGATATACTGTGTGTCCAGGACACCAAGTGGAAAGGTAGTAAGGCTAGAAGCTTAGGGACAGGCTTTAAGTTGTACTATTATGGTACTGACAACAAGAGAAATGGAGTAGGAGCTATCTTGAAGGAAGAGTTCGTAAGGAACGTCCTAGAGGTGAAAAGAATGTCAGATAGACTTATGAGTCTGAAACTGGAAATTGAAGGTGTGATGCTCAATGTTGCTAGTGGCAATGCCCCACAGGTGAGATGTGAATCTGAAGAGAAGGAGAAGTTCTGGAATGAGTTAGATGAAGTGATGCAGAATATTCCCAGAAATGAGAGGGTGATAATTGGTGCAGACTTCAATGGACATGTTGGTGAAGGCAATAGAGGGGATGAAGAAGTGATGGGCAGATTTGGTATCCAGGATAGGAATGCAGAGGGACAGATGGTGGTAGATTTTGCAAAAAGGATGGAAATGGCTGTAGTGAAAACCTTTTTCCAGAAAAAACAGGAACATATGATAACTTATAAGGACGGAGGTAGGAACACGCAGGTAGACTACATCTTCTATAGACAAGGTAACCTGAAAGAGATCACTGACTGCAAAGTAGTTGTAGGTGAGAGTGTAGCCAGACAGCATAGGATGGTGGTTTGTAGGATGACTCTGGTGACAAGGAAGATGAAGAGGACAAAGGCAGAGCAGAGGACAAAATGGTGGAAGCTGAAAAGGGAGGAGTGTTGCATGGTTTTCAGGGAGGAGTTGAGAAAAGGTCTGGGTGGTCAGGGTGAGCTTCCAGATGATTGGACAACAGCTAGTGTTATCAGTACTTGGTTTGTCATCTGGAAGGAAAGTAGATAAGGAGACTTGGTGGAATGAGGAAGTGCAGGAGTGTATACAGAGAAAGCGGTTAGCAAAGAAGAAGTGGGATACTGAGAGGACTGAAGAGAACAGACAGGAGTTCAGGGAGATGCGGCGAAAGGTAAAGATAGAGGTAGCAAAGGCAAAACAAAGGGCTTATGATGACTTGTATGCTCGGTTGGATAGTAAGGAGGGTGAGAATGAGCTATACAGGTTGGCGAAACAGAGAGATAAGGATGGAAAGGATGTACAACAGGTCCGGGTGATTAAGGACAGAGAGCGAAATGTATTGACAGATGCTAGAAGAGTGATGGGTAGATGGAAAGAGTACTTTGAAGAGCTGATGAATGTGGAAAATGAAAGAGAGGCAAGGGTAGAAGAGGGGACTATTGTAGACCACAAAGTTGCACACAATAGTAAAAGTGAGGTGAGGAAGGCATTGAAGAGGATGAAGAGTGGAAAAGCAGTTGGTCCTGATGATATACCTGTGGAGATGTGGAAGTGTCTAGGAGAGACAGCGGTAGATTTTCTGACTAGATTGTTCAACAGGATCTTAGAGAGTGAGAAGAATGCAGACAAAGTGTGATGGTGCCTATTTTTAAGAATAAAGGGGATGTGCAGAATTGCGGCAACTATAGAGGGATAAAGTTGATGAGCCATACAATGGAGTTTTGGGAAAGAGTAGTGGAAACTAGACTGAGAGCAGAAGTCTGTGAACAGCAGTATGGCTTTATGCCTAGGAAGAGTACTACAGATGCAGTATTTGCGTTGAGAATGCTAATAGAAAAGTACAGAGAAGGCCAGGGGGAGCTGCATTGTGTTTTTGTAGACCTAGAAAAAGCATATGACAGGGTGCCAAGAGGGGAGCTCTGGTATTGTATGAGGAAGTCTGGAGTGGCAGACTAGTATGTTAGACTGGTGCAGGACATGTATACTAGCTGTGAGACACTGGTACGGTGTGCTGTAGGGGTAACAGAGAAGTTCAAGGTGGTTCTGGGACTCCATCAGGGATCAGCTCTGAGCCCCTTCTTGTTTGAAATGGTGATGGACAGGCTGACAGATGAGGTAAGACAGGAATCCCCATGGACCATGATGTTTGTGGATGACATTGTGATCTGTAGTGAGAGCAGAAAACAGGTAGAGGAAAATCTAGAGAGGTGGAGGTATGCTCTGGAAAGGAGCGGAATGAAAGTTAGTCGCAGCAAGACAGAATATATGTGTGTGAATGAGAGGAACTCAGGTGGAACGGTGAGGCTACAGGGAGTGGAGATCAAGAAGCTGGAGGATTTCAGGTACTTTGGGTCAACAGTCCAGAGCAACGGAGAGTGCAGAAAAGAGGTGAAGAGACGGGTCCAAGCAGGTTGGAATGGGTGAAGAAAAGTGTCAGGGGTACTGTGTGATAGAAGACTTTCAGCCAGAATTAAAGGAAAGGTGTACAAGACAGGGGTGAGACCAGAGATGATGTATGGACTAGAAACTGTTACAATGACCAAAAGACAGCAGGCAGAACTAGAGGTTGCAGAGATGAAGATGTTGAGGTTCTCTTTGGGAGTGACCAGGATGGATAGGATCAGGAATGAGTCTATCAGAGGAACAGCACATGTTAGATGTTTTGGAGAGAAGGTCAGAGAAGCCAGACTGAGATGGTTGGGTCATGTACAGAGGAGGGATAGTGAATATATTGGTAGACGGATGCTGGAATTGGAGCTGCTCTTCTCTCATAAAGAGAAGATTTATGGACGTAGTGAGAGAGGATATGAGGTAGTTGGTGTGAGAGAAGAAGATATAGAGAATAGCTCTATATCTTTGATTGGAGAAAGTTGACTCGCTGTGGCGACCCCTGACGGGAAAAGCTGAAAGAAGTTCTTTTTTTTTTTTTTTATTTCACACATGAGCATTACACTTAAAAGAGCAGACAAAAGTCCTGAAATGAGTCAAGTTAATAGTTGAAAGATTATTTTTTTATTTCTAATTAATAGAATTTTTTAGCAAATATAGATCTTGAGATTTTTTTAAAGCATCTTTATCGTCTGAGATTCTGACTAGATATAATCAGACTCACCGCAACACACAGTGCAGAGTCTGGAACCAGGCCTTTAAAGAGGGGCTGGATTCTTGTTGGGGGCTCAACCCGGTGGACGAGAGGGTAGCCTCCCTCCACTTTCAGGTGGAGGGATGGGTTTTGACTATTGTCTGTAGCTATGCAGCAGTTCAGTTTACCGACCCTTCTTGGCATCCCTAGAGGGACTGCTGGAGAGTGCTCATACCAGGGACTCCCTCATTCTACGGGGAGACTTCAACACTCATGTGGGCAACATCAGTGTGACTTGGAAGGCCATGATTGGGAGGAACAGTCCCCCTAAACTGAACCCAAGCGGTGTTTTTGTGTTACTGGACTTCTGGCTCATTACGGATTGTCCATCACAAACGCCATATTTAGGCACTAAGGTGTCCATATGTGCACTTGGCACCAACCCACCTTAAGCCACAGTTCTTTGATCCATTTGTGATCATGTTGTTGGACCTGCAGTAGCATGTCCTAGACACTAGGGTGAAGAGAGGGGCGGAGCTGTCAACAGATCACCACCTGGTGGTGAGCTGGCTCCGATGGTGGGAGGGGATGCTGGTTAGACCTGGCAGACCCAAACTTAAAATGAGGGTCTTCTGGGAACGTCTAGCAGAGTCCCCTGTAAGAAGGAGTTTCAACTCCAACCTACGGCAGGGCTAGAGCCACGTCCCGAGGGAAGCGGGGCACATTGACTTTGAATGGGCCATGTTCCATGCTTCCATTGTCAAAGTGGCAGACTGGAGCTCCAGTGGAGGTGTCCATAGCCATCTGGGAGGAGGCCACGGGGAAGAGCTAGGACACGCTGGAGAGACTATGTCTCTAGGCTGACCTGGGAACTCCTTGGGGTCCCCCAAAAGGAGCTGGACCATGTGGCTGGGGAGAGGGAGGTCTGAGCCCCACTACTCCGGCTGCTGCCCTGCGAACCGACTCCAGATAAGCAGGGGAAGATGGATGGATAGATGGATCTTTGTCATCTGGCTTCAATGCAACCAACTCAGATTTACAAACTGTAACCAGCCACGATGGATTGTGTGGGATATAAAATGCAATTTATCCATTCGTAAAAGCTAAAGAAGAAATCTTTATATTTGTTGATACCAATAGTTCTGAGATACTATAAGATACTATACAAACAAACTTTGTAATCAAGCAAATTTAGCAAGAGAATACTTTTAAATGCTTTTCCTTTGCCAGGACAAATATCAGTGATTGTATTATATCTTTTATCGTTGTAAATAGTCTGCCAAAAATGTGCAATTTGCTCTCATTTCCAGGGCTGACAACGAAATGATATCCTGATGTCAGTCCTGGGTAAGAAGTTCGAGCAGCTCGCTCTCAACACATCATCTGGGAGAGACCTGAGAGGCATTCTGTGACTGATCGGAAATTTGAAGTGGGCTTGGTCAATGGAAAAGCATAGGTGGTGTCATTCCTGCTTTTCCGCTACCATGGGACATTGTAGATTGATTAGTAATCTTGAGGGGAAATGATAGAAGGATGAAGTATGAAAATCTATGTAATTCATCTACCAAGGAATATAGAGACATTAAAATGAATAGTAATTCTTGGAAAGAGGTAGCCTGAACATTGCGTCTGTTGCAAAAAAGGCAAAACTGCTTGTACAGATGAAGAAAAGTGGGGATCCCAGCAGGAGGAAATAAGTCCCAGCACTTCACTCTTTGCTGTAGCAGCTTGATGCTAATACCATTAAATAGTACTGTACTTAGTACAGTAAACTCGGTCTTCCCCAAGCTTGTTAAACTGTCTGATCCCAATATTTATTTTATTATTTCTATTATTTCTTTTAGCTATTATTAGTGTGGGTTGCCCTGTTTTTGAATTTCTGTTCAGGGCACCCTACAAAGGCACAAAAAGTACTGGTATCATTATTCAATTTGAGGCAGGAAATAAGATGTCTGTCATGTCAATTTGATACTTACGTGCATGCTTGAAAACAAGTGATTGTGCTTTGCTCATTATGTCAGAAGTCTTGCTATACTTTATTGCTTACTTTACTTTGGTGCACAAAAAAGGTCACCATCGCTGGATATGCCTGCACCTTATTGAAGTAGAGGGAATCAGTTTCTTTGAAGGTGCTTTCTATTTGAATTTTTAAAATCCATGTAAGGATTTAAATATTACAAGCTGCAAAGATAAAAAATATAAATCTTTACAAACAGGAAAGTAGTTTTCAGATTATAGAAATATCCCAGCCATGTTGAATATCTATAAATGTCTAATGTCTTTAATTGCCTAACTGACAAATGCTATGCTGTTAAAAACATTATATTTCCTTACTACCAATATAAAATAATTAGACAGTGCTTTTTTTAAATAAGTTTATCATATTTAAGCCATTTAATACATTTGCTAATTGCAACCTGCATTGTTTATCTTACCCTCAAAAGGGAAATATGGCTTATCTAGAATAAAATCTACTATATATCAAAGAGAAGTTACCAAAGGATTGATATTAGAAAGAAATCTACAGAAAAAAAGAAAAACTGCCGGCAATCACATTGGAATCACCAGAAAGTCTCCCTTTAAAAATCACAAGAATGTTGTTCAGACACATGTAGAAACTTGAAAATTATGTGAAAATGCCTGACATGGAAACATAAATAAATAAATAAATAAAATGTCTGAAAAATTCTCAAAAATTGGGGAAATAATAATTAAAATGAGTAGAATAATTTTTTGAAGGCCTATTTGAATTCTAAGATTTAAACTTTTATTTTGGGGTCCAGAGCCTTAAAAAGTTGAGAATCCCTACTTTTCCTGACAATGAATGTTAATCTCTTTACCTCATTTGCATATTTGCTGCTGCTTAATTTCATTTAAAAATACTGGAATGCCATCTGTGCTCTCACCGAGGCCACTTGAAAAGAATTGTTGGTGCCACGATGGTCCAGATCATGGCACATGCAGGAGACAAATAGAGCTAAAATCTCTATATCCCTAAAAAGAGAAGACAGTAGGAGGAGAGCAATGTTAAAAATTATTAAATGTTCAGAAAATTAATAGAGTTTAATTTTCGCAACTTGTGTCTGCATTTTTATAAGTGAGCTGATAATTTCCAGCAAAATAACTTCAGGAGGTACTCTGTGAGCAGGTCGGCAAGGACCTTGAAAAGGGGTTTTTATTGTTATCGTCACACTATTAATCGCAATTATCAAAATCCTAATCACATCAGCCCAATTGGTACACCCCAAAATTGAATCAATTGGTGACACATAATTTGATAATTACAGTTGTCTTCCCTCACAATATCAAGCGCATTCCTTTGAAAAAGAATTAAACTGGGTTTGATTTAATAAATTAATAAACTGTAACCGAAAATATACTAGGAAAATGGAATCTATATAAAAACTATCATGCATTTTTAAACTGCTGTATTTGATTAATATACATTCGACCTAATCAGAGGCACAGATACCAATAGGCTTCCTGTCATGCAATAGAAGTTCTTAGAATTGAAAGATATGGGTCTTTTACAACCTCTGACTGATATGTGCTCCAGTCCACAGAGCTGAATTTCATACTCACTCAAGGTAGTTTGAAAGTCCAAGGTTTTTGTACAGTAGAAAGCAGAAGTGTGAGACAGAGAAAGCGTGCATCCAGTTGTGGTAAGGAGGGTCCCTGTACCCTCTCTTTACCATCAGGCAGAACCTGTGACACAGAAACTATGGCTTATCATCATCAAAACTTAGGGCCCCTGAGGCATTAATTCTTTCTAACAGATTGCACAATTATTTTGTTTTGGTGTTTTACGTTTGAATAAACAAATAATTGCATAAAAGTCAAGTTTTCACATGGTGGGAAGGCATGATTTCAATAAGAAGTTCCTATGTTTTAATTTATTTTCATGCCCATGTATGGTGAGCTGCGGCAAACATTTTTGTTTACAAACAAGACAGCAATGCACTGTTTCAGTGAGAAAATCAATGCTGTTGGAAGACCAACAAACCAGAGACTTAACATAAACAGTATAATACTGAAGTCAAAGATAAAAATGGAAAATTAACACAATAAAAAAATACTGACAAATACTTAATGTCTGCATGGCAGGAAAACATGTTCTCTTAATGTCCTTTTCAATATTAGGGAATCTATTTGAAGACTGAGTAAACTACAATGCATGCAATGCAATTAATCTTCAGTGATTACATTTTTCAGTATCTCAAGACTCAAGATTTTTAAATGTCATTATGCAGATATAATGTTGACTGGGAGCCCAGAGAAGGAGTGTTTATCATTCTATTTTAAAAAGGAGGCACAAGCGTGATATGTACATGGTATGTGGACATGGTGTATATAATAGACATAGTATATAGAATTTACATAGTATGTACAAATAGACAGTACATACACATTGGAGTAGAATAGAATAGAATAAAAATAGGATGTAGCAGCAGGATGGTAGAGTAATGTGATTAAAGTGCAGCTTAGTGCAAATCCCTGTGTATAGGAGGTGGGTGTATGATAGTCTCTACAGGGTTTGAGCTCTGAGTGGTCATCAACTGGGGAGCAGTGTGTTTGTTTGTGACTGAACAGGGAGGGGTACATGTCTGAGTGCTCTGCTGGGGGATGGGGGGGTGGTTGCTTGCAAGGGGGGAGGGGAGATTGCTTTTATGTCTCTAGTAAAAGCTGTCTCTCAGCCGTGATGTATTGGTTTCAACTTTACTGTACTGCTTTCCTGATGGAAGCGGCACAAATAGGCTATTGCTAAGGCGGATCAGATCCATTACAATGAGTCGGACCTTCCGGGCGGCATAGACTGAGCCCAGATTTGGAAGTAAGCAGGCCATAATGCTCTATGCTGTTATCATTACTGAGCCAGCTACTTTCTGTCTCTTGCCATGCAGCTGCCATACCATACTGTTGCACTGAGGCAGAGGGTGCTCTCTATCATGGCTCTGTAAAAGTTCGTTAGCAAGTAGGAAGAGGGCTTAACTTGCTTCAGCTTCCTGAGGGAGAAGAGTCGCTGTTGGGCCTTCTTCACCAGGTGTGAGGTGTTCACCACCCAAGACAGGTGGGATACAATATGGGTACCCAGGAACAGAGGGCTGTCTATACACTCTACTATCTCCACATGTATGTAGAGGGGAGCATGTTTCATTCTCCTGGACTTCCTATGATCCAGTTCAATCTCATCTCAAACAGTCATGTGTGAAAGGGATAAGAGGACAGGGCTGAGTACACAGCCCTGTGGCATGCCAGTGTTGAGGATCAGTGGGGAAGATGTGTACTCATTCTCACCACTTGAAGCAAGTTGGAAGATATGGATGTTGTTTTCAAGGCATCATCTAGGGGGACAGTGAATAAGCACCTTCGGCTGATGTGCGTCCTAATCATCAGCAACGGAGAGATTCGGCATCAAGGATCCAAAAGCCGGAATAACAGTAGGCAGGCTCAACTGACGTGGGCTCAAGATCTTTTAACTCAAGAGGGAACTGAGGCCTCTAAACCAGCAGTGCTGGATGGTGAAAGAGGAATAAAAAGAAGGTTCATTCCAACATTGGAGACCGCCACACCATTTCAGGTCAGAGTACCCACTCGTTCTGAATTCAAAGAGGTCATGAGTATGACACGGACCAGTGCTGCACAAAGGTCGAGTTGAGTGGCATACAAAGTGTAAAAACATTGCCCAAGACTCCTGCAGAGGCTTTTGAGACTAATTAGTGTTGTATGATGGAGGGGCAAAGTGGAGAGGAACGGGAAAGTGGAGGACAAACATCGATTCCATGTTGATGGACTTATCCCATCCGTTAGCGGAAAGCCTGTGAAAAGTCTTCAAAAGATGGCACTCTATGAAAAAAAAAATCATCTATCCAGGTAACCCAGGAGGATTTGAGGAGGTGGTTGTAAGCAATGGGTGGTCAACGCTTCCGGGTAAATTGAAATCCTTCAAGCACAGAATCCTGCTGAGACTCTTGTGGCCATTGTTGATTTATGAAGTCCCAATGTCCACACTTGAGGACTTTCAACAGATCAGATCAACAGCCAGTTCCTATGCAGGTGGCTTGGGCTACCAAGGAGCTTCAGCAGCATGGCCCTGTATGGCCATACCAACAAGCTCCAGCTCCCACTTGCCAGCCTGATATAGGAGTTTATGATCGCCAGAGCCAGGGTAATGCTGCCCGACAGGGACTAAGTGGATGATACTATCTACTTTGCGGGCATCACAGTTAGAACTGGATGGAAGTGGCAGGCCCGGAAAGAAGGAAGAAGCAAGATTGTGATATGGCATCCTGGTAGGTCCAGTAGCAGTTGGTCAAACTGGGGCTTGGGAGCCAGACAAGAAGCCAGTTTGACAAAGCGCAGGGGAAAGAGAGACGGTGGCGGATCCAGGAAGAGATCTGGACAGAGGTGAGGGAGGAGCGGCATAGCAAGGAGGATCTACTAAATATCGATGTACTTTTTCTGTTGGGGTGCCCAAATTTATGCACCTGCTTACTTTTGTTTCAGAAATTATTGCTCACTTTCTGTAAATCCTCTAAACTTCCTTTCACTTCTCAAATATCACTGGGTTTGTCCGCTATATGATATATTAAACTGGAATTGCTGATCTGAACAACCAATGATTTAGAAAGGAAAATCTTGAAAATGATCAGGGGTGCCCAAACTTTTTCATACGACTGTAATGTAGATATCAAACCTGGCAAGAGTCTGCAGGTCAATCTTGTATCTGTTGATGAAACCCATGTCTTCGAACATACTGAGGATGCACTGCAGAAAAGAACAGGCTCAATCAAAGCAGTTGTGACTTTGTGTTTTTTGTTTCCTCCAGTATGTGTCTCTTACTCACCATGGGTGTGGTGTCATCAGGCAGGGAGCGTGGTGTGTAGGTAAATTCAGCAAAGAAGGGATGGATCTCCTTCACTGGTTCAATCCCTACCACCAGCAGCTTAGAAACCTCTTCCTCTGAAACCTGCAACATATATGAACTAAATGAGCGAAAAACAAGAACACTGCATTTAAATAAGCTCATGAGGTCTATGAGGGAATCTGTGTGAGATGGAGGTTTGGCAGATTTACCTTCATATGGTACTTCATCATTTCATTAGCCAGATGGGATCTAAACTGAGCTTCATGGACTTTCTTGTAGAGCAAAGACTATAGAAATCACACAACAATTCAGCATTTTATAACATTTCATCGATAAATAGTTACAAAATACAGCATGATTTACTTATAGTACCTAGGATAAGAGAATGCTGAACAAAATTCCTACTTTGACCTCTTTCTTTCTATTTTATTCTTGTAAATAAAGCGTGGAATGGAATTTTGTTTGATTTACCTATGCCTGTAGTTTTGATTCACCACTTAGACAATGTGTCTGATGGTCCGGCAGTGAGATTATCACCAGCCATTGAGATACGGATGAAAGGGAATTTATAGAAAACATGCAAAGTTGTTACTGCAGCTTTGCATGTTTTTCCTCGTGTCTGCGTCGGTTCCCAAAAGTTCTCTGGAAATCTGCCTGTGTGTGTATGTGTGTGTGTGTGGGGGGGTGCACAATCAGTTCTGCGAGCCCTTTGTGCAAAAAAATAAATGTTGGTGACGCTGTTGCTTCAACCAATCAGATTTTGAGTTGGGGACATCAAAGCCTTCGAGCAGGCTACAGCAACGTCAGCGTATTCACACCCTCTGATTGGATAGTCAATGAGCGGACTATTGTATTAACAAGGAGAAGCATACTAGCGAGCTGGGAAAAGAAATATGGTTGCGTTTGTTAAATATCGGTTTCGTCAACCCACAATGGCTTCAGGAGGAGAAGAAACAGATTTAGTTGCTGATATATTGTTTAAGCCATTTTCTAGATGGAGTTTTGAAGAAAAGCTAGACATAGTAAAGAAAGGTCAAGCAACTCCTAAGCTAGCAAACCTGTCACACCCAGGAAAAGGATTTGTCCGACATTTTCAAACCACAACCTATGCCGGTATCCCTGGCTCACAGGCTCCCAGGTACACTGCAAACTGTATTGCTGGGAGTGCTTGGGGCTGAAGCCCACGGATAATCTGTACGACAGAATAATTAAAGTCTTTTTGAGGAAAGAAAGGACGATGGATTTTGTCCACAAATGATCAGATATTTTGGTGAGTAAAATACTGCTAGTTTCCTAAATAATACTGCAAGTTTATAAGGTTAATATTGGTGTTTTTTATGTTTCGCAGCTGCTTGCTATGAGGCATTTATTGTGGCTACTATCCGTTTTTCTGTCTCCTGCCACGGGACTGGACTTTGTTGTCCTGGTGTGTTCAGATTTCATTCAGGGAAAAACTTCACAATGGTCAGGAAATGATCAATCAAGAATGGTTTATTCAAATTCAGGAAATACACTTATGTATGATATTATGAGAGGTTGTGGCACTTGCGGTGCCGGGCCACGCCCCGGACAAAGCTGCGGGGTTCGTGACCGATTACGCGCGGGGGTGTCAGTGGAAGAGTACAGACTTGGGCATCCCTTTGTCGTCACGTGATGCGTTCCCGCGGTGAGTTTTAACACTACACGAGTTATCTATCTGCGATGCGCCTCTCTTTATTATGCATTTCTGCTAATAAGATGTTTTTTAATAGCCATAAAATACTTATTTGGGGGTGGAAGTATTCTGAGCACTACTGAAGGCCGAGGTGTAAAATGCACGGGCCGCCACTGGTGACAAATGTGATAAAAGAGTTATAGCGCATGTTAGATGTTTTTGAGGTATGGTCAAAAAGGCCAGACTGAGATTGTTTGAATGCACAGGATGAATATACACAGGATGGAAGATACATATCCTTTTTATTATTGGGGGTAATATCTTTTTGAAGGCACCTCCGTCAGCATACCCATCAATGAGGGGTATGCATGTCCCAGTGATCCTGGGAGCTATGTTGTCAGGGACCCTTTTGGGTCCGACATGGGTCCGTCTTCCCCTGGGCTCACCACCCACAGGAAGGGCCAAGGTGGTTGGGAAGCAGTGCAAGCCGGGCCGTAGCCGGAGCGGGGGACCTTGACGGTCCAATCCTCATCTACAGAAGTTGGCTCTTGGCACATGGAATATCACCTCTTTGGCGGGGAAGGATCACGAGCTGCTACGCGAGGCAGAGAGATTCCGACTATATATTGTTGGACTCACCTCGACGCACAGCGTAGGGTTTGGAACCTCTCAAGAGGCGCTGGGTAGGTGTAGGCATATTGACTGCCCCCCATCTTGGTGCCTGCACGTTGGGGTTCAACCCGGTGGACGAGAGGGAAGCCTCCCTCTACCAACAGGGAGGGGTTCTGACTGTTGTTTGTGGCTATGCACCCAACAGCAGTTCAGTTTACCCACCCTTCTTGGGGTCCCTAGAAGAGGTGCTTGAGAGAGCTCCCACCGAGGACTCCCTTGTTCTACTGGGAGACTTCAATGTTCACGTGGGCAAGGACAGTGTGATTTGGAAGGGCGTTACAGGGAGGAATGGTCCGCCTGATCTGAACCCTCTGGTCTTTTGCCATTGGACTTCTGTGCTCGTCACGGATTGTGCATTACGAACACCATTATCTGGCATATAAGTCTCCATATGTGCACTTTGCACCAACCCATCTTAGGCCACAAGTCTTTGATCAACCTTGTGGCTGTATCATCGGACTTGCAGCTGCATGGTCTGGACACTCGGGTTAGGGTTAGGGTTAGGGTTAGGGTGAGAGGGGCAGAGCTGTCAACTGATCCCCACCTGGTGGTGAGCTGGCTTTGATGGTGGGGAGGATGCCGGTCAGAACTGGCAGGCCCAAACATAATGTTAGGGTCTATTGGTAACGTCTGCAGCGTCCCCTGTCAGAAGGAGTTTTAACTCCCACCTCCGGCAGAACAACAACCATGTTCCGAGAGATGCGCGAGCCATTGAGTCCAAATGTGCCTTGTGTTGTGCTTCCATTGTCAAGGTGGCAGACCGGAGCTGCGGTTGTAAGGCGGTCAGCGCCTGTTGGGTTGGCAACCCTCGAAACGGCTGGTGGGCTCCGGCGGTGAGGGATGCCGTCATACTGAAGAAGGAGTCCTATCTGGCCTTTTTGGGCTGTGGGGCTCCAGAGGCAGCTGACAGGTACTGGCAGGCCGAGCGGCATGCGGCTTTGTTGGTTGCCGAGGCAAAAACTCGGGTGTGGGAGGCGTTCAGGACACCATGGAGAACGGCTTCCAGTGGGCTTTGAGGAGATTTTGGTCCACCCTCTGGCGGCTCAGGAAGGAAGAGCAGTGTTCTGTCAACACTGTGTTGGCAGTTAGTACGGGGCACTGCTTACCTCAACTTGAGACGTTGTGGATTGGTGGCAGGAATACTTCCGAGACCTCCTCAACCCGGTGAAACACCTTCCAGTGAGGAAGCAGAGCTGTAGGACTCTGGAGCGGACACACCTATTTCCGGAGCTGAAGTTGCTGAAGCACTCAAAAAGCTCTTCTGTAGCGGGGCTCCAGAGGTGGTTGAGGTCTGCCCTGTGTTCCTCTAGGTTCCTCTGGATGCTGTTGGGCTTTCCTGGTTGACACACCTCTGACACATTGCCTGGATGTCAGGGCAGTGCCACTGGACTGACACCCCATGCTGTACCCCAACGACAGAAAGAGGTTCACACTCCTCAGCCTCCCTGGTAAGGGGAAGAGGGGAAGAGGGTTTCCCACATCATTGAACCTCAGATCCAGGAGAAGCAGTATGGTTTTCGCCCTGGTCGTGGAACAGTGGACCAGTTCTATACCCTCGGCAAGGTCCTCGAGGGGGCATGGGAGATTGCCAAACCAGTCTACATGTGTTTTGTGGACCTGGAGAAGGCATTCGACCATGTCCTGCGGGAAATCCTGTTGGGGGTGCTCCAGGAGAATGGGATACCAAACCCTGTTGTACGGGCTGTATGATCCCTGCATGATTGGTGCCAGAGGGTGGTCTGCATAGCCAGTTGTGAGTCGGACCCCTTTCCGGTGTGAGAGTTGGACTCCACCTGGGCTGTCCTTTGTCACTGATTCTGTTCATAACTTTTATGGACCCTGTTTTTTGCAGATTATGTGGTTCTGTTGGCTTCATCAGGCCATGATCTCCAGCTCTCCCTGGAGCGTTTCACAGCCGAGTAAGAAGTGGCCAGGATGAGGATTAGCACCTCCAAATCCGAGACCATGGTGCTCAACCAGAAATGGTTGGAATGCCCACTCCGGGTTGGAGAAGAATTTCTGCTCCAAGTGGAGGAGTTCAAGAATCTAGGGGTCTTGTTCATGAGTGAGGGGAAGATGGAGCGGGATATCGACAGGTGGATTGGGGCAGCGTCTGCAGCAATGCAGAGTCTGTACCGGTCTGTCGTGGTGAAGAAGGAGCTGAGCCAAAAGGCTCTGCTGACACGCATTAAGCAAAGAAAAAATATGGATAATTTACTTGCAGACAGACATTTGTGGGTTTTGTATGTAAATATCAAATACAAGATTCATAATTAACAAGGATATTATGATTGCTGCTATTTGTGTATAGCAAAAAATCACAATTACTGCCATCTACATTTCAACAGAGGTTTTTTCTTGACAGTCACAACAGGAGGCATCAATAAATATTGATTGGTCATGTTTAAATTATTCATAGTAGGGCAAGAAAGAAATTATTTTCATAATTAAATACCTTTATGGTTTATAGATCAACTATTTCACACCAGCAGTCATTCAAAGGTCAGACTTGACAGAGGCGGAATGAAAAATGCTTAGCACAACATGATCAATGTCTATGTCTTGCACATTTCTGTAAAGTGGCTATTGCATACAATTCTCCGGTTCATGCACCTCCTGACTCATTGGAAGGTGTTTAGAACTCAGACTAGATCATAGCAAACCATATTCATAACCCAAACCAGATAAAATTTAAAATTACTTCTGTTTCTCTTATGACCCCATTCAAAATAAGGTCTTGGTAACTCAGTTCCTTGTACGGCCTTTTACTAATCAACTGTAACTCCCTACAATCAGTTTTATCTGAATAAGCTCCTGAGATGGAAGGGGAAATGTCTTCAAGAAACTAAACAGTTCTGTTTCATTTCACATTCTAATTTAAATAAGGTTTTCAGTGAAGCAGAACAACCTAGTAACCAGTGTTATCTGTCTTATTATCTCAAATGTGACAAATCATTATGATGTTGTTTCTTTGTCTTTTCTGTATGACTAGAAAAGAAATTTAATTTTTTTCAATGAACGTAAAACTTACGTGGGCAATGCTGATGCCACAGTAGATGGAGAAAGCTGTGGCAAGATCTTCATCGAACCGGTTGAACCAAGGCCCGTTCATTTTATTCACCAACTCAGCCACCCCAATAACCTCTAGTAATTCAAGAGATAAAGAAAGGTCAAGAAAAAAATCTGATGTGACGTCAATTTTACTACTTAACTACTTAACTACTTTTGCTTTGTGTTGGAAAAAGTAACTTGAAAGCATGATGTAATATGTATACTAAACATTTATGATTTCATATATATATATATATATACACACACACAAATATACATATATACAATGGGGAGAATTTGATACACTGCTGATTTTTCAGCTTTTTCCACTTGCAAAGCATATAGGGCTCTGTAATTTTTATAATAGGTACTCTTCAACTGTGAGTGATGGAATCTAAAACAGAAATCCAGAAAATCAGATTTCATGATTTTTATGTAATGAATTTTCTTTTTATTGCATGGCATAAGTATTTGATAACCGACCAACCAGTAAGAATTGCAGCTCTCACAGACCTATTAGTTCTTTAAGAAGCCCCCCTGTTCTCCACTCATCATCTGTATTAACTGCACCACTTCAAACTCGTCACCTGAATAAGAGACCTGTATGGAGAAGTGGGCCAAAATCCCTGCTGCAGTGTGTGCAAACCCCAGTAAGCCCCCGGTAAACATCTGATCTCTGTAAATGCCAGCAAAGGTTTGTATACCAAATATTAAGCTCTGTTTTTCTGATGTATCAAATACTTATGTCATGCAATAAAATGCCGATTAATTACTTTAAAATCATACAATGTGATTTTCTGGATTTTTGTTTTAGATCACTCACAATTGATGAGTACCTATGATAAAAATTACAGATAGTGGAGGAAGATGGAAAAGGACCTGATCAAAGAGGAAAGATGTACGGGTGGAAAGCAACTGCACACCTGGAAGACCCTGTTACGCCTCCTATGAATATTCATGTAACAACTGTATGTAACACCCGGGCAGGGAAAGAAGGGTGCTTTTTGCTGGGTTTTCAAAGCACAAGACCCGTTTACAACAGGCGCTGGGGAAACAGCTCAAGTCCGGGCTCCTGTATTAGATGATTTTGTATTAGGGATTTTTGGAGAAGCTTTGCTTAATAAACAAATATTTAAATTGATCCATCTCGTTGTGAATCCTCTTACTGAAGTCCGATTCCCACGACTTCAAACGGATGTAGTGTTGGCTTTGAGAATGCTAATAGAGAAGTACAGAGAACGCCAGAGGGAGCTGCAATGTGTTTTTGTAGACCTAGAAAAACATATGACAGCAGGCCAGGAGAGGAGCTCTGGTATTGTACGTGGAAGTCTGGTGTGGTGGAGAAGTATGTTAGACTGGTGCAGGACATGTATGGTAGCTGTGAGACAGTAGTACTGTCTATAGGGGTAACAGAGAAGTTCAAGGCGGATGTGGGACTACATCAGGGATCAGCTCTGAACAGTGGTGTTTGCAGTGGTGATGGACAGGCTGACAGCTGAGGTAAGACAGGAATCTCCATGGACCATGATGTGTGCAGATGACATTCTGATCAGTAGTGAGAGCAGACGACAGGTAGAGGAAAATCTAGAGGTGGAGGTATGATCTGGAAAGGAGTGGAATGAAAGTTACTCGCAGCAAGACAGAATATACGTGTGTGAATGAGAGGAACCCGGGTGGAACGGTGAGGCTACAGGGAGTGGAGATCAAGAAGTTGGAGGATTTCAGGTGCTTGGGGTCAACAGTACAGAGCAACGGAGAGTGTGGAAAAGAGGTGAAGAGACAGGTTCAAGCAGCCTTGAATGGGTGGAGAAAAGTGTCAGGGGTACTATGTGGTAGAAGACTATTGGCCAGAATTAAAGGAAAGGTGTACAAGACAGTGGTGAGATCAGCGATGCTGTATGGCCTAGAAACAGTTCTAAATACAAAAAGACAGGAGGCAGAGCTAGAGGGAAGGCTCATGTTAGATGTTTTGGAGAGAAGGTCAGAGATGTAAGAATGAGATGGTTTGGTCATGTACAGAGGAGGGATAGAGAATATATTGGTATACGGATGGGAGCTGCCACGCAAGAGGTCTTGAGGCAGACCAAGGAGGACATGGTGAGAGAGGTTATGAAGTTTGTTGGTGTCAGGATACAGAGAATAGGGTTGGATAGAAAAGGTTGATTCGCTGTGACAACCCCTGAAGGGAAAAGCCGAAAGGAGAAGAAAAAGAAGACCCAATAAACTGCAAAAGTCCTTGAAATATCTCTCAGAAAAAACAAGACTTCATGTAACTTCCCCCTAAAAAATTCAATTTCTACCATTGAATGATTTACTTTGCTTAATATTAGTCAGTAAGATTGTTTTTGTATACTTATACAGAAAATTAATATGCTACCTTGACTTTCATTAAATAAAGTGTGTGTATTCTTACCACTGTTTTCATCTTTGATTGGGAAGCACAGAATGTTGCGTGTCCTGAAACCAGTGCTATCATCAACACCACGGTAGAAAAGAGGATGGGAATAGGCATCCTTGATATTCAGGATCTGGCCTGTAGTGGCCACATGGCCCGCAATACCTTGATCAGCTGGGATACGGAACTCCTTCTAAACACACAACACACACACACACACACACACACACACACACACACACATACACACATATAAAATAGATCATTTACGCTGTATATAATAGTTGTTAGAAGACCTCCTTTTCATATTTTTTGTATGCAAGTTTCCAATTCTTTCTCCTGTGTTTGTTCACTGAAGTCTGAAAAAATGCACCTAAAAATGACAGAACTGATTTTTTCCTTTGTTTCTGTATTTTTTTCTGAATGTCACCCATTCCAAAGATAGGTGTGAGGAATTTATAAGTCCAAAGATAGGTGTAAGTTATTTATAGGAAATCACCCAAACTATTGTCTGCATTCATTAGAAATACTGATCCGCTTTTTCTTCTTTGTCTTTTGTCCACTCCCTTCAGGGATCATAAGAGGGAATCAACTTCCTCCGTCTAACCCTATTCTCTGTATCCTCCTCACTCAAACTAACTTTATGTTCTGTTTCACCCCATCCATAAATCTACTCTTCAATCTTCCTCTAAGTCTCCTGCCCTGAAGTTCCCATTTCCAGCATCCTTCAACCAATAAATTCACTATCTTCTGTACATGACCAAACCATCTAAGTATGGTCTATCTGACCTTATCTCCCAAGCCTTTAACATGTCCTGTCCCTCTGATGGTCTCATTCCTGGTCCTATCATCCTCATCTAGCCCAAGAAGAGCCTCTACAGTTTCCTCTCTTCTACCTCCAGCTGTGCTTCCTGTCTTTTCTTTAGTACCACAGTTTAAAATACATGTGGTATCACTGGTCTCACCACAGTTATTTTACACCTTTCCTTTCATTCTAACCTATGTGAACCTGTTTCGTCACCTCTTTTCACAGCTGGGGCTGGCATGTGTGTGTCCATTGCTATGGACTGTTGACCCTAAGTACCTAAAAACTTAAAAACAACCTCTTTTATCTCCACCCCCTGTAGCATCATGGTTACACTTGGTTACACTTGGGTCCCTCTCATGGGTTGCCCTCATCTGTCAGCCTGTCCATCACCACTGCAAACAAGAGGGGGCTCATTGCTGATCCCTGATGTAGTCCCACATCCATTTTTGTCTCACCTATAGCACACCTCACCAATGTCTCAAAGCTCCCATACATGAACCAGTCAAACATACTTCTCTACCATTCTGGATTTCCTCATTCAGTACCATAGTTCTTCTCTCTGTACCCTGTTGTATGCTTTTTATAGGTCTGCAAAGGCACAATGTAGCTCCCTCTAACCTTCTCTTGTTGACCCTCTCCTCTAGCAAAATTCTTAGGGCAATTGCTTCATCTTTAAAATTCTTCCTAGGCATGATCCCAAAATGCTGCTAACAAATGCTGACTTCTACTCTCAGTATAGTTTCACTACTCTTTCCCATAATTTCATTGACACACGTCACATCACACTTCTCTATTCAAAAAGTATGTTCTCATTCTAAGATCGTTTTTAATTATCTGACCAGGAACTCTGCTGCCTCCTCTCCCAGACAGTTCCATACCTCCACAGATATGTCATCAGGACCATCTGCCTTTCCACTCACCATCCTCTTCAATGCCCTTATCACTTTACCTTTACTAGTCCTTGGTACTTTCTGGTCCACAATAGTCACGTCTTATACCCTTCCCTTTCTGTCATTTTCCTGATATATCAGGTATTCAAAGTCCTCTTTCCATCTTCCCATCCCTTGTCTGGCAGTTGTCAATATACACTCACCGGACACTTTATTAGGTACACCATGCTAGTAACGGGTTGGATCCCCTTTTGCCTTCAGAACTGCCTCAATTCTTCGTGGCATAGATTCAACAAGGTGCTGGAAGCATTCCACAGAGAGTTTGGTCCATATTGACATGATGGCATCACACAGTTGGCGCAGATTTGTTCCACCACATCCCAAAGATGCTCTATTGGATTGAGATCTGGTGACTGCGGAGGCCATTTGAGTACAGTGAACTCATTGTCATGTCCAAGAAACCAGTCTGAGATGATTCCAGCTTTATGACATAGCGCATTATCCTGCTGAAAGTAGCCATCAGAAGTTGGGTACATTGTGGTCATAAAGGGATGGACATGGTCAGCAATAATACTCAGGTAGGCTGTGGCGTTGCAACGATGCTCAATTGGTACCAAGGGGCCCAAAGAGTGCCAAGAAAATATTCCCCACACCATTACACCACCATCACCAGCCTGAACCGTTGATACAAGGCAGGATGGATCCATGCTTTCATGTTGTTGACGCCAAATTCTGACCCTACCATCCGAATGTCGCAGCAGAAATCGAGACTCATCAGACCAGGCAACGTTTTTCCAAACCTCTATTGTCCAATTTTGATGAGCTTGTGCAAATTGTAGCCTCAGTTTCCTGTTCTTAGCTGAAAGGAGTGGGACCTGGCGTGGTCTTCTGCTGCTGTAGCCCATCTGCCTCAAAGTTCGACCTACTGTGCGTTCAGAGATGCTCTTCTGCCTATCTTTGTTGTAACGGGTGGTTATTTGAGTCACTGTTGCCTTTCTATCAGCTCGAACCAGTCTGGCCATTCTCCTCTGACCTCTGGGATCAACAAGGCATTTCCGCCCACAGAACTGCCGCTCACTGGATATTTTTTCTTTTTCATACTTTCATTCTTTTTCTTTTTCTCTGTAAACCCTAGATATGGTTGTGCGTGAAAATCCCAGTAGATCAGCAGTTTCTGAAATACTCAGACCAGCCCTTCTGGCACCAACAACCATGCCACGTTCAAAGTCACTCAAATCACCTTTCTTCCCCATACTGATGCTCGGTTTGAACTGCAGGAGATTGTCTTGACCATGTCTACATGCCTAAATGCACTGAGTTGCCGCCATTTGATTGGCTGATTAGAAATTAAGTGTTTACCAGCAGTTGGACCGGTGTAACTATTAAAGTGGCCGGTGAATGTAGTTCCCTCTGTCCTTAATCACCTGAACCTGCCGTATATCTTTTTCCATCTCTATCTCCTTTGTCTTTGAAGCCTTTGTTTTCTTCATCTTTCTTGTCATTGGAGTCTTCTTGCAGGCCACTATCCTATGTCATCTGGCTACTCCTCTGGCTCACATCTCTGTGGGGCACAGCCACAAACAACATTGATCATCACACCTTCAATATCTAGCTTCAGACTCATCAGTTTATCTAACTCTCTTTTCACCTCCAGAACATTCCAAACAAACTCATCCTCCAACATAACTCTTTCTACATTTCCCTCACTATCAATACCATGATAGTGCAAACTAAAACCTGCTCTAAAGTTTCTGGCCTTGTCACCTTGTGGCCTAGTCTCTTGGACCCACAGTATGTCCACCTTTCTTCTCTGCATGATATGAGCCAATTCTCTAGCTTTTCCTGTCAATGTCTGAATATTCAAAGTCCCTATTCCTACACCGTAGTATTTTCTCTTTTCTCTCTGCTTCTGAAGATGTCTTCCTCTTCTCCTTCTTTGATCCAGAGTTGTATGTTCTATTCACATATTTCATTTCTGCACAAGTCTTACCCTGGATGCCCTTTCGTGTGCAACCCTCTGCATTTATCTAGCCATGGGCCCGCCTCTAAACAACATAGGTACTCCATAGGTACTCTTGGTTTCCTATCATTCTGATTAATTTACATTACTGTAGATAATCAAGCTTAAAGACTATTTCTGTCAACTACAGTATATCCTGTTTGATCTATAACATCATAACACCTGTCCTGTGAAACCTCAAGCACCTCTTAAAAGATGCTTAAAGGGCAATATATTTTTCAGCAGATCTTTCTCTAAAGTGTATATCTAAGAAACGAAGATATTTAAGAAAACTGTAGAAATGATCTTGCAGCACATTATAATTCTTCATTTGTTTAAATATAGAAGTCATACCTCTTCATCACTAACTACACCCCCATCAAACACTTTTGCCACCAACTCATGGCTAACACGATCCAGCAGGAACACTGAGCATCTGGGTAACAGAGAGCAAAGTAATGGAGGGCATGTGATTGCAGTAATGTCATTACATCTCGGGTCATTTTAAAAGCTTATCTAATAAAACAAGAAAACATGCGATAGATCTATAATATACCCTTTGTAAATATAGATAAAGCCACATACTAACACAAACACCAACACATCCATTTGAAGATGAATCTGAGGGCTTACATCTCTGCATCGCTGAGGTTTCTGGCCTCCACAATAATTTCCTGTAACAGAACTGACACATCATCTAAAAGAATTAGAAAAAAGGGGGATAGTGAGGGGATATAAAGAGAAAACAGAGGAAATGAAAGGATTAAAAGGGATACATAGGCAGACAAATCACACCATAATCACCAGATGATTGGATGCATTCTGGCTGGCTCTTTGCTTTATGAAAAGATTAATATGTTAATCTTTTAACTACCATCATAATGATTTATAAGTGAAAATATTTAATTACTGTTGCACAGTGTTCCCAGACAAAAATCAAAATAAGTGTGTAATTTCTGGATGTACAAAAAGAGCAATTGGTTTTAATGTATTTTCGGTGACGGGTCTAATTGTGTCCTTGAGTTTCAAGAAAGGCACTTATAAATAAAATGTATTATCACTATTATATTATTATTTTAAAGCTCTTTTCATTTCATTAATTTGCCAGGTGTGTGAGCTACACTCCAGAAGTGTTATCACCCCTATATTTTGTAAAATCTCATAAGTTATATCACATATTTTCAAATATATTTGCCAAAATTGTCCTATAACATTCCCTCATATAGATGTTAAGTGGGTCAGCAACAGACTAACACAGAGACAGACAGAAACAGAAGGAGGATTTACCCAAGTGAGTGAAGAGATTTTTGGCCACTTGTAAAAGCGCCTGTAAAGATAAATAGCAAACATAAAAAAGGTTTTCTGGAAGAAGAATCACAAGATTGTCTATATGTCCACTTTGTGTGTCTGGGGAATATGACAGGGATTGAGGGTGGCACTCACCTGGCACTCCACTTTGAGTTTCTGTTCTTTTTGGAAGGCCAAAGTGGATGTGAGTACTGTTGATGTGTAGCAGAAACAGTGCTGGATGGCATGCTCATCTGCCTCCGTATGTCTGTGGATGATGCATGCACGCACACACACACACATCCACATAGACACACATTATTCCAATTATTGACACCGCCAACAGGCTGCTATGCATTTTTCACAAGAGTACTGTATGTTAAAACATTATTAAACCTAATTAAAAATCTGGGCAATGATGATTAAACACTAGCTTGTTAATACTAAATTAGTCAAGAATTGTTTTGATACTACAATCTGTTTGAGACAAACTATCTTTACTTCACTGAATTACTTTGGTTTGTGGACACTTGAGTAATGTCATACTAAAAACACTTACCAAGAATTTTCAGCAGTAACCAAGAAAATCATTATCTCATTAAAAAAAATTAAGCTGTTTATAATTTGTAGCAAAATAAGATGCTCTCTTCTGCCATTTCGTCTACAAGTACTGTTAAAGTGGCCATATTCAAGGAATTTAGCTCTTTTGGCCTCCATTAAACCTTGAGTCAGACAATTATAGATCATACCTCCTATTTAGTTTATTTATATACTGTGCTGGCCCTTCAGTGCACTGTTGCCACTCAAGCATAAACACAATAAAGAACACACTTGATGAAAAGCTTTATTAAAAACTGTTTTAATAATCCACAATCCAAAAACATGCAGAAGATTAACTTAACACTCTAAATGGCCCATAACTTTTAATGGTGAATTGCTGTGCAGAACATGGCTTTATGTGGCAAGGTGAACTACTGTTGATGGTCAAGATTGTACCCCACTTCTAGCACAATATCAGCCGGGATTCACCTAAGCACAGCATGAGGAGTATCGACATAGTATGAATGAAAAAAAATATTCCCCTTCAGTCCATGAGGTAAAAAGCTTACTTCTTTCAGATGATAAAAAAAACACTGCAAAATGTGTTGGTGGTAAGATATGTAATGAGTACAAACAACATGACTCAAACATAATTTGAAATTGTAACTAGCTTCAAAATGGCCACGGAAAAGAAGGATTAAATAATCATAACCATTATCAGCATCATCTGTCTATGTATCAGCATCATCTTCATCAGAGATGAAGATGTTGAGGTTCTCTCTGGGAGTTACCAGGATGGATAAGATCAGGAATGAGTCTATCAGAGGAACAGCACATGTTAGATGTTTTGGAGAGAAGGTCAGAGAAGCCAGATTGAGATGGTTCGGTCATGTACAGAGGAGGGATAGAGAATATATTGGTAGACGGATGCTGGAATTGGAGCTGCCAGGCAAGAGGTCTCGAGGAAGACCAAAGAGAAGATTTATGGACGTAGTGAGAGAGGATATGAAGGTAGTCAGTGTGAGAGAGGAGGATACAGAGAATAGGGTTAGATGGAGACAGTTGATTCGCTGTGGCGACCCCTGAAGGGAAAAGCCAAAAGAAGAAGAAGAAGATCAGCATCATCTATATTTTAAACCGAGCAGCATGTTTCCCAAGCTATGCTTCAACTAATATGTTCACAATTACTTTGAGTTCAAGCATTGAATCTTCTCTTGTTATTGAATAATTGAATCTTTTCTTGTTATTAGAATATTGCTTGTAAAAATATCTCTATGTGAAATAGTCACACAGTGTAAGTGAGGCAAAACTTCCTGAGTCAACAGGGCATGATGCTAATGTGTGATAGTAGTGAAGATAGGATGCAAGAAAGAAATATTAGTGAACGCTCACAGCAGTCACAGAAGAATCAAGGGTGTGCTGGCAAACAACAAAAAGTATTTCAGTGAGTCTGATGAAATTGCAGCATACAAGCTTTATGCAGTCAAAGCATTCTGCTATGAAAAAAGATAAAATAATAAAAATCAGGAATTGATTTCTTCTTGATATTCAATATCTTCTTTACTTTAACCTGAAGTCTGTGTATTACTACAAATTTACTGAAGAATTTGCATTTATATTTTAATTCTCTGCAATTAACCCATTATGGATGAACCATGAGCAGTAGGCTGCCGTTGACCAGCGCCAGTGAACCAAATAGGGGTTTAGTGTCTCGCTCACCAACAATTCGACACACTAGGAGGAGCCAGGAATCAAAACAGGAATGTTCGATTCCAAAGACGATTGCTCTACCTCCTGCGCCACGCTTGGTCTCAGGAGCACAGGGTCAGTGACAAACAGAAAAGAATGGGAAGTGTTTGATTTGAATAACATTTGCACACTGTGTTTATCAATGTATTAATTTGATGAGAGAATAAATTGTTGAAAAAAAAAACTGTCCAGAGCAAAGGAGTGCTTTATCACATTTGCACACAGATACTAAAGAAATCCTATGGCTGCTACAATGGTAATGTGATTGACACTGACTCCCTCTGACGTTGGTGTCACTGGTAGAGGAAGAAATAATAGAAGGTGATTGACTGTCGTTCATCATGATCAGCAGAGTATGTGAAGATCGAAACAGAAGCACTGATATGTGTGAGGTTGGTGTGCTAGATGATCAGGACAAGAAAGAAAAAATGCTGTCATCTTCAATGAATATTAGTAATGCATAGATGTGCTTCTTGAAATGGAAATGGTCAGGAAATAAAGACCTGAGAAACAGATTCAGTCAGGGGGATATACTGTGTACCAGTGGCGGGCCTTCAGTAGTGCTCCGAATCAATCCCCCACCCAAATTATTAGTTTATGGCAATAAAAAAACATCTTGTAATGCAGAAATGAAGTGTAAAGAGAGGTGCGTTGCAGAAAGATAACTCGTTTAGTGTTACAATTTGCCGCGGGATCGTATTACGTGATGATAAAGGGATGCCCAACTCTATACTCTTCCACTGACACCCCCGCATGTAATCGATCACGAACCCTGCGGCTTTGTCTGGGGCGGCCTGGCACCCCAAGTCCCACAATTCCAAGAGAGTGTAAAACAAGTCCTTATTAGGAAGTAAACCTGACCGTTGAGGCAATGGTATAAAATGGCCGCGCCTCCTCGATTCGGGGCCAGAACTTCCTTACCTGCACATCCACTGGAGGCGTCTCAGCGGGTGTGCAGAGAGGGTGAACGATCCTCTCGGGTTGACATTCATTCTGGCCCAGGTTATCTGTGGCCCGGGATATCTCGTAAGTGTATTTACTAACTTTGAATTAAGCATCCTTGCTTGATCAGTTCCTGACCATTGTAACGTTTTCCCTAAATGAAATCTGAACACACCAGGACAACAACGTCTGGTCCACAAAAACCACAAAAACAGACAGTAGCTACACTAAATGCCTTTATATCAAACAGCTGCGACACATAATAATAACCTAATAAACTTGCAGTATTATTTAGGAGACTAACAGCATTTTACTCACAAAAAATTCTGATCAATTGTTGACAAAATCCATCCTCCTTTCTTTCCTCAAAAAGACTTAAATTATTCTGTCGTACGGATTATCCGTGCGCTTCAGCTCCAAGCACTCCCAGCGATACAATTTGCAGTATACCTTGGAGCCTGTGAGCACGGAGTTCCGGTCATAGTTCGTGCTAGCTTAGGAGTTGCCCGACCGCTCTTTACTATGTCCAGCTTTTCTTCAAAACTCCATCTAGAAAATGGCTTTAACAATATATTAGCAACTAAATCTGTTTCTTCTCCCCCTGCAGCCTTTGTGAGTTGACAAAAGCGATACTAAACAAACACAACTATATTTCTGTTAACAGCTCGCTATTACGCTTCTCCTTGCTAATACACTTGTCCACTATCTGACAATCCAATCAGAGAGTGTGAATGCGCTGAAGTTGCTGTAGCCTGCTAGAAGGCTCCGATGTCGCCAACTCAAAATCTGATTGGTTAAAGCAACTTCATTACCAACACTTATTTCTTTATTTTTTAGCATAAAGGGCTTGCAGACCCGATTGTGCAGTGCCCCTCCCGGCAGAGGTCTTTGACTTTGACCCTGCATGTCTCAAATGTGATTGGTTAATTGCTTTAATATGAAAAATGCATGTCTGGAAGCGGCACAACAAGGAGAAAAGCTATGAAAGGAAGTGAACAGACCATTTGAAATTATTTGATAAGTATTCATGGACAAATTTAATTAAAATCTGTGATTCAGATATTTTTTAGACCTGCATAGAAGGCCTTGCATGCACTGACGGCCCACCACTGCTGTGTACACAAACACACACACTCACACACACACACACACACATACACACACGTATCATAAATATATATAAATGAAATTGGACAGATCACAAAAAAGGGCAAAAAGAAATTAAAACAGAAAAGTGTGAGTACTGTTGATTTGATATACAGATTTGTTTACCAGAGTCCTAAGAGATTGAAGGTTCTTTATTAAACCTTAGAGGTTCCCAGGATCACGCTCCTCTGGACAGATCTCAGATGTGCCTCCTGGGATTTGCTGAAGCCACTCTCCCAGCTGAAGGATTACTGATCCAAGTGACCCAGTCACAATTTGGACCAATTTGCCTTCACGCTCCACTTCTACTACTCTCCTTTAGGGTCCGGTGACTCCAGCTTCTTTCGCTCTTTTTTGTGATGTTGCTGTCTTTTGGGGTCCCTATACTATAGCTGTCTCCTGAAGATTTTCCTCCAGCACTATGTTGGGTTCGTTCACCATCACCATTTTGTTTATCTAGAACTGGAAGTCCCATAGGATCTTGCCTTGGTTGTTTTGGATAACCTTTTGATGTGTCTTTGCTCTTGATCATGGCACTTGCAGCCCATACTCACTACAGATGTTTCTGTGTACAAGTTTAGTCACCTGATTACTGTGGGGTAAAAAAGTATTTAGTAAGCCACCAATTGTGCAAGTCTTCCCACTTAAGAAGATGATAGAGGCCTGTGATTTTCATCATAGGTGTACTTCAACCATGAAAGACAGACTGCAAAAAAAGAAAAATCCAGAAAAACTTCTTCATTGCCTGGGCGGTGTGCTTGGGATCATTGTGTTGCTGAAAGACCCAGCCACATTTCATATTCAATGCCCTTACTGATGGAAGGAGGTTTTCACACAAAATCTCACTATACATGGCCCCGTTCATTCTTTCCTTTACATGGATCAGTTGTCCGGGTCTCTCCGCAAAAAAACAGCCCCAAAGCATGATGTTTCGATTGCCATGCTTCACAGGAGGTATGTGTTATTTGGATCCAACTCAGCATTCCATTCTCCTCCAAACACAAGTCGAGTTTTTACCAAAAACGAGTTTTTACCAAAAACTTCTATTTTGGTTTCATCTGACCATAGGACATTCTCCAAGTCCTCCTCTGGATCATTCAAATGCTCACTAGTAAACTTCAGACGGGGTTGGACATTTACTGGGGGACACGTCTGGGGGACACGTCTGGCACTGCGGGATTTGAGTCCCTGGCGGCATAGTGTGTTACTGATGGTAGCCTTTGTTACTTTGGTCCCAGCTCTCTGCAGGTCGTTCATTAGGTCCCCCTGTGTGGTTCTGGGATTTTTGCTCACTGTTCTTTTGATCATTTCGACCCCACGGGGTGAGATCTTGCATAGAGATCGAAGGAGATTATCAGTGGTCTTGTTTGTCTTCCATTTTCTAATATTTGCTCCCACAGTTGATTTCTTCACACCAAGCTGCTTACCTATTGCATATTCAGTCTTCCCAGTCTGGTACAGGTCTACAATTTTGATTCTAGTGTCCTTTGACGGCTCTTTGGTCCTCTCTGGTCTTGGCCATAGTGGAGTGTGGAGAGTGACTGTTTGAGGTGGTTGTGGACAGGTGTCTTTTATTCTGATAACCAGTTCAAACAGGTGCCAATAACACAAGTAACCTATAGAGGACTAAGGCGCCTCTTACAAAAGTTACAGGTCTGTGAGTCAGAAATCTTGCTTGTTTGTAGGTGATCATATACTTATTTTCCACCATCATTTGCAAATAAATTCTTTGAAAATCAGATAATGAGATTTTATGTTTTTTTTTCACATTCTGTCTCTCATAGTTGAAGTGTACCTATGATGAAAATTGCAGGCCTCTATCATATTTTTAAGTGAGAGAATGTGCACAATTTGTGGCTGACTAAATAGTTTTTTGCCCGTCTGTATGTTGCTTACGCGACACTTTTATGTGCCCAATTGTCCCAGGGGTATTTTTGCACAGCGTACACCTGGGGTGTTTGGTATGGTAGACCCCCGCATCCATCTATCTTGTGTTTAAGACTTGCTCTTGAGATGCTATGATCAATGCCTCTGTGCTGTCTTTCAGTCCAGGATTTTTCAGCCACTGGTACGTTTTGCGATGTCAGCCACTCTTTCAAGCTGCCAATGGTACATGGCATGCAGGGGCTTTTCTCACCATGACAGCCCCTTGGACTTCCCCTTCGCTTCGATTTCGCTACTTCAGGGATTCACAGAACAGATAATCAGTGGGGATCATCTCCTCATATTCCACTCCCAGATGCTTGGTGTTTCTTCCAGAATATTGGCTCTGACGCTTTGTGGCCTAATATTTTCTGCTTAGTGTATAGTCTCAGGAAGCTGGTCTTAAAATGAAACCCTCCACGCAGGTAACTTCCGTCTAAACACATGTACATATACCTATATCAATATACCATATATACCATATATCAACAAAATAACACACACACACACACACACACACACACACACACACACACACACACACACACACGCACACATTTCTATACTTGACTATAGCTCCATATAAAACTTTACTTTAACAAAAAAAAAAAAATACATGTTACCAAAACCAAACTCATACTGCAGAAAAGTTATGAAACACAACTAAAAGAGAGCCTTGTAGGATACTGCAACAAAATGTGCTTTCCTCCTTCAACCCCCCCCCCAAAATAGGTAGACTGATAAACTCTTAACATGTTGGATGCATTCAAAATATTTGCATAAATGAGTGATTTCTGATAAATTGTTAAAGCATGTTAAACTGTATTGGTACATAAATAATATTTGCCAAATACCTTTGGCCACTCATCTTGTTGAAGGCACATGCTAATGCCACCACTTGGCTGGTGGCTCTGCTCACGACTGGGACACACAGCATGGAGGAGATGTCACAGCCCAACATATTAGACAGCTGCTTATACTCTTCCTGATATAATGAGAGACAAAGATTAAAGTACAAATAAAGAATAGAGAAAAAACAGTGCACAGGCATAGAAGATAGACTCAATGGAATGTCCTTACAGCACTGATGTCTTGAAGGGTCATTGATTTTTTCTTCTCCACAACCTGACCAAAACGTCCAGTCATAAGCTACAGAGAAAGTAGACTATGCATGAGTACTCTGGAGGGATGCACTGTTAAAAAGTGTAATGACTTATGATAAAAAGAGAAATGCTTTTGGAAGCAAGTGTTTCGGGAGCAAAATAAAGAAAGTAATAATACCTTACTATGCTTTATTACCCTCCTTGCTAAAATAGCCCAAATAATCTAGGCTGTGTGTCTTCATTTACTCTAATACCTTCATAAAATATTAATATTTCACAGCCATCTAGTGTGGAGACACTAGACAGCCATCTGTACTGTTCACACCATTATGGAAAGACTGTTAAAAAAATTAGGAGAGAGATCACACATGGAGATATGTAGATACCAAATGCAAAGATACTTTTACCTAATATTGAACAGTGGAAGAACGTTTTAGTGTATGATAAATCTTAATAAGATTTAACACATTTTCTTTTAGTTTCTTTGAGTTTCTTTTGTGTGGCTTTTATCTAACTTCTGTCACACATGAAAGTATTTAAACATTTCTGGTCAATTTACCAGGAAGAAACTACCTTTCATAAAATCAGTAGGAAAATATCAAAGTATTGAAGAAATTATGTTCTTCATTTTAATTTCATCTTAACCCTGGAAGATAATCTTTTTTTTTTTTTTTTTTTCAGCCTCTTCCTTCAGGGATCATATTTGAGAGATGATGTCATCTAACATTTGCTGCCCCACACCAGATGATAATGATGCGTTAAATAAATAAAAAATGTGACTGTTGCTTGTCAGCCTTACTGAAAAGCTGATCTCCTCATCAAGGACTTTATCTCCAACTACCTAAAAGTTACAAAAGACAAAGAGGATTAGTGAATGACAGGTTTCCATGGACGAGTTAACCTGAAAGAGATCAGTGACTGCAAAGTTGTTGTAGGTGAGAGTATAGCTAGACAGCATAGGATGGTGGTTTGTAGGATGACTCTGGTGAAAAGGAAGATCAAAAGGACAAAGGCAGAGCAGAGGACAAAGTGGTGGATGCTGAAAAGGGGGGAGTGTTGTATGATTTTCAGGGAGGAGTTGAGAAAGGGTCTGGGTGATCAGGGAGAGCTTCTAGATGATTGGACAACTACAGCTAGTGCTATCAGGGAGACAGGTAGGAGGGTACTTGATGTGTCATCTGGAAGGAAAGTAGATAAGTAGACTTGGTGGTGGAATGAGGAAGTGCAGGAGTATATACGGGGGGAGACTGAGAGGGCTGAAGAAAACAGACAGGAGTACAGGGGGATACAACGTAAGGTAAAGATAGAGGTAGGAAGGGCAAAATAAGCGTGTACGATGACCTGTACGCTTGGTTGGACAGTAAGGAGGGAGAATATGATCTATACAGATTGCCAAAAAAGAGAGATAAAGATGGAAAGGATGTACAACAGGTCCGGGTGATTAAGGAGAGACAGGGAAATGTATTGACAGATACCAGAAGAGTGATGGGAAGATGGAAAGAGTACTTTGAAGAGCTGATGAGTGTGGAAAATTAAAGAGAGGCAAGGGTAGAAGAGGTGATTATTGCAAACCACAAAGTAATACAAATTAGTAAAAGTGAGGTGAGGAAGGTATTGAAGAGGATGAAGAGTGGCAATTGGTCCTGATGATATACCTGTGGAGGTGTGGAAGTGTCTAGGAGAGGCAGCGGTAGATTTTCTGACTAGATTATTCAACAGGATCTTAGAGCGTGAGAAGATGCCTGAAGAATGGACAAAGTGTGATGGTGCCTATTTTTAAGAATAAAGGGGATGTGCAGAATTGTAGCAATTATAGAGGGATAAAGTTGATGAGCCATACAATGAAGTTATGGGAAAGATAGGTGGAAACTAGACTGAGAGCAGAAGTCAGCATTTGCGAACAGCAGTATGGCTTCATGCCTAGAAAGAGTACTACAGATGCAGTATTTGCTTTGAGAATGCTAATGGAGAAGTACAGAGAATGCCAGAGGGAGCTGCATTGTGTTTTTGTAGACCTAGAAAAACATATGACAGCAGGCCAGGAGAGGAGCTCTGGTATTGTACGTGGAAGTCTGGTGTGGTGGAGAAGTATGTTAGACTGGTGCAGGACATGTATGGTAGCTGTGAGACAGTAGTACTGTCTATAGGGGTAACAGAGAAGTTCAAGGCGGATGTGGGACTACATCAGGGATCAGCTCTGAGCCCCTTCTTGCTTGCAGAGGTGATGGACAGGCTGACAGATGAGGTAAGACAGGAGCCTCCATGGACCACGATGTTTGCAGATGACATTCTGATCAGTAGTGAGAGCAGACAACAGGTAGAGGAAAATCTAGAGGTGGAGGTATGATCTGGAAAGGAGAGGAATGAAAGTTACTCGCAGCAAGACAGAATATATGTGTGTGAATGAAAGGAACCCGGGTGGAACGGTGAGGCTACAGGGAGTGGAGATCTAGAAGTTGGAGGATTTCAGGTGCTTGGGGTCAACAGTACAGAGCAACGGAGAGTGTGGAAAAGAGGTGAAGAGACAGGTTCAAGCAGCCTTGAATGGGTGGAGAAAAGTTGATTCGCTGTGGCAACCCCTGAAGGGAAAAGCCAAAAGAAGAAGTAAAATAATTGTCATTAAGGTTATTTTTGCCACTACAGATTTCCTCATACATACTATAGTTCATCTCCAAGAACCCAGTTGTCTGCTTTTTCTAGGTCTACAAAGGCATAATGCAGCTCCCCAAGACCTTCTCATGCTGACCATATTGACATTCCTCTCTACCAGCATTCTCAAGACAATTACTGCATCCGTAGTATTCTTTCTTGACATGAAATCATACTATTGCTCACAAATGCCTTCAAATGACTTCTGCTCAGTCTATTTTCCCATTCTCGTATGGCTCATCAACTTTCTAAAAAATTGGTACCATCCCAAATCTTCTCCATTCATCAGGCATCTTCTCATCAGAGATCATCAGGGATCACTACAATCCTGTTGAATATCATCAAGACCACCAGCCTTTCCACTCCTCATTCTCTTCAATGCTCTCCTCACTTCACCATTACTAATCTCTACTAATTTGTGGTCCACCATGTTCACTTCTTTTACCCTCCTAACTCTTTCATTTTCCTCATTCATTAGGTCATGAAAGTACTCTCTACAATCTTCCCATCACCTGTCTGGTAGCTGTCAATACATTTCCCTCTCTATCTTTAATCATTAATGATAATCAACTTTGCTACCGTTATCTTCACCTTGCGCAGCATCTCTCTGTACTCCTGTCTGTTTTCTTCAGTCCCCTCAGTGCCTGACTTTACTAACTTATTTCTCTGTATATACTCTTGTACTTCTTTATTCCATGACCAAGTCTCCACGTTTACTTTCCTTCCAGAAGACATACCAAGTACTCCCCTACCTGTCTCCCTGATCACATTAGTTGAAATTCTCCATCTGGAAGGTTTCCCTGACCAGAGCTTTTCTAAACCTCTCTGAATACTATGCAATACTCCCTTTTAAATTTCCATCACTTTGTTCTCTGCTCCGCCTTTGTTTTCTTCAACTTTCTTGTCATCAAACCATTATCCTATGTCATCTGGCTACCTTCTTACTGACCACAAATTTGATGTCACTGATCTCCTTCAGATAAAATTGTCTATTTTTTTTATTCTATTTTTTTTCAAGATGGCGCAGGAAGACAGCACTCTGTTGCAACAGCTCCTACAATTCTAACCTCTATCTCTACTTTCTAGATGCATTTATTTACAGTACCTATCCATCTGGGAGGAACTTCTCCAACTAATGATAGGAGTTGGGATAACCGGTGTGTGCATCCCAGAGGAGTTATGGCGGAGCACCTGCCCGGGGAGGAAAGCCATCGCGAAAGTGAGAGAACAGACTGAGCGAGACAGGAGATGCAAGCCCTTCCTGCACTTGGTCATCATGGGGAACATAAGGTCACTTGCCAACAAATCTGACGAACTGACATGCCTCATTTACAGCAAGCATGTCTACAGGGAATGTGGCATGCTGTGCTTCACAGAGACCTGGCAACAGATGAATATGCCAGACAGTGCCATTGATCTGCCTGGCTTCATGCTCATATGTGCGGACCGGGATAGGATGAGCTGCAAGAAGAGAGGAGGAGGGTTTGCCGCCGACGTTAACAGGAAATAGCGCAACTCTAATCATAACTCCGTAAAGGTCTCTGTGTGCAAGCCTGATGTGGACCTCATGGCGCCCATAGGGCCCAATCCCATCTGGAGGGTACTGAAAGCACTGTGAGAGTCACTTTCTTTGACTTCTCCAATGCCTCCAACAGCATCCAACCCACCCTCCTCAAGGACAAGCTGCTGGGGGCACAAATTCACCCTTACATCACTGCCTGCATCCTGGACTACCTCACTGAATGGGTGCAGTATGTCAGGGTGTATTGTTGTGATTCCGAGGCCGTGGCGTGCAGCTCAGGAGTACCCCAAGGTACTGTCCTTTCTCCATTCCTCTTCACTCTCTTCACCTCCGACTTCCGGTACAACTCTGTCCTTGCCACCTCCAGAGATTCTCCGATGACTTGTCCATCGTTGAATGCATCCAATGACGACGAAAAGCAGTATAGAGGTTTGATTTCTGATTTCTGTTGAGTGGAGCAACCAGAACCACCTCCCACTCAACATCTCAAAGACCAAGGAGATGGTTGTGGACTTCCCAAAGAATCGGCGGAGACAGGTATCAATCACCATCGAGGTTGAGAAGTTGGAGATGGTGGACTACTACAAGTACCTTGGGGTCCACATTAATAATATAATAGACTGGACACACAACACAGATGCATTCCACAGGATGGGTCAGAGCAGGGTGTTCTTCCTGAGAAGACTGAGATTGTTTGGCTTCTGAAACGGGCTCCTCAAGACCTTCTACTCTTTTTCGCTATAGTGTACGGGATGTTTTGGAGAGAAGGTCAGAGAAGCCAGACTGAGATGGTTCGGTCATGTACAGAGGAGGGATAGAGAATATATTGGTAGACGGATGCTGGAATTGGAGCTGCCAGGCAAGAGGTCTCAAGGAAGACCAAAGAGAAGATATATGGACGTAGTGAGAGAGGATATGAAGGTAGTTGGTGTGAGAGAGGAGGATACAGAGAATAGGGTTAGATTGAGAAAGTTGACTCGCTGTGGCGACCCGTGACGGGAAAAGCCGAAAGAGGAAGAAGAAGAAGAAGAAGATCAGCATCATCTATATGCTCTATATTTCCCGGCCCCATAAAGAGCAGCGGCACGCTCTGCTCGGGGCCGGGGAATTAGTGAGTGATCGGGAAGGCTCGAAGGAAGGAGCGACTGGAGGTCCCAGGGCTGAAGGATTGTGGGGCCCTTCCTGCAACCTTGCCTGGGGCCGTTCCTGCAACCCTGCCTCTGCGACACCTTGCCTGCCTGAGACACCCTGCCTACCTAAATAAAAGAGCTCCAACCCTGATTTCAGCCTTGGTGGTGTGGTTCCCGTTCCGAGTCTGCCCCTCCTGCCTGAGTCCACCCCCTCCGGCCCGTGACACCTAGTGAGGAAAGCCTGCTCGGTGGTGGGACTGAACCTGGACCATCTCCAATCGGTGGCTGTGGGAAGGGTGTAGGACAAACTGGGAGCTATCCTGGACAATCCTTCCCACCACCTGCATGACAAGCTGTGACTGATGAGCAGATCTTTCACACAATGGGTTCATCCGACCCTGATGCAGAACTGAACGCTTCAGACACTCCTTTGTGCCCACAGCCATCAGACTGTATAACAGCAGTCTGGAGGGCACACAACTCTGACCGGCCAGAGGTGCATCTGTGCTGCCCCAGCCTGACTACCTCACTCCATCGACTACCTCACCCATTCATTCATGTATCATGCCCTAACTCTGTTTTTTTTATCCTGTTGGTCTTAGGCTACTCGCCTCCTGCCTACTTTTGTTTTTTTATTTTATTCTTGTAATTGCTTTTGTCCCTCTGTGAGCTGCCACCTTACCGTGGTGGAGGGTTTGCATGTCCCAGTGATCCTGGGAGCTATGTTGTCGGGGCTTTATGCCCCTGGAAGGGTCACCCAAGGCAAACAGGTCCCAGGAGAGGGACCAGACAAAGTGTGGCTCAGAAGACCCTCATGAAGAATAAAATCATTGGGCCCAGTCCTCCCTTGTACCCCACTGCCTTGTGGGTTAGTCTGGGAAGACAAAAGGCTAGGGGAGCAGACCCTGAGAGAAAAGCACGTGTTGGGGGCACACGCAGGTGGGCCATGACATACCGTGAACCGCAGCCTCCAGCAGCATGTCAGTGTGCTGTGAGGTGGCAGCCCCACCAGCTGAATAGCTGAATAGCCATCACAGGGCCAATTACCCAGCATGGTGAAATAAACCAGTTAAGAAACCAACCAAAGCAACCAGATTACACCGGACGGACCTTCTCAGTAACAGACCCCTGCCTGCCCCCGGACTATGCCACCTGGATCTCCGTCACAAAACCTGCATTGCCTGCTGGAATGTCCAGATACTCCTGCGCCCCGGCTATGCCACACTACTATCCCGTGAACTCTCTAGGTATAACATCACCCTTGCTGGCCTGTGCGAATCATGCTAGCGTGGAACTGGAGAAACCACTGCTGGCGACCATCTTTTCCTCTGGAGCGGCCCAAATGATGGCAGAGGCCTTTATGGAGTAGCCCTAGCCATACCGCTATACCGGAGGAACACCGTCATCAGTTGGAAACCAGTTAGCGATCGACTGCTGTCTGCCCGCCTCCAACACCAACATGGGAAGCTGACAGTCATTGTCGCCTACAGCCCAACTGACGTCACCCCAGACCATGCCAAGGACACATTCCATGACCAACTGCAAGATGCCATCCAGGCCGCACCCCCCCATGATATTGTCATTCTCCTCACCGATGCCAATGCCACAATCTCCATTCAGGATCCAACCCTCCCCGCTGTAACTGGCCCAGTCTCCGTAGATACCACCACCAACGACAACAGCCAATGGTTACTTAACCTCTGCAGAGCCACCAACCTCTGCATCGCCGACTCGTAGTTCCCCCGAAAACGAATCCACCACTGGACCTGGTACAGCCCGGATGGGAAGACAAAAAAAGCCATAGACCACATCCTCATCTCCCGCCGCTGGAAGACATCGGCTACCTACTGCCATGTCTTCAGAGGCGCACAGCTTGGCAACACCGACCATCGCATGCTGATAGCTGACATGCGGCTAAAGCTCAAGGCTTGGGCCTCAGCCAATGCCTCCCCCAAGCTGGACTCCTCCCGTCTTTTAGACCCTGCCATCATTGAGCGCTACAGCTGCTCCATCGCTAACTGATTTAGCGCCCTCACCAGCGGGATGTCCCAGGACTGGCCTCACTTTAAAAGAGAGGAACCATGGCTTCGAAGGGAGCAGCCGGGCAAACAAGACCAGCCCCAAAGAAGCCCTGGATTTCCCAAGCTACATTGGACATCGTCAACAACCGACGAGCTGCTTGACTGCGTGGGCACATGGTCCTGTACCGGCGCCTCAACAGCCAACGGAACATTTCCATCCGTCAAGACAGGGAAACCTACTGGAGAGTCCAGGCGACAGCCATGGAGTCAGCCTCCAAAAACAACAACCTGCAGCAGCTTTTCAATCTGCTCCGCCAAGGGAAAGCAGGCCCCCGCAAGCGCTGCTTCCTGGTTAAGGATGCGGCCGGAAACATCCTATCCACTGAGGCTGACTGCCTCAGTTGCTGGAAGGAGCACTTCAGTGAGCTCCTAAACCATCCTCCTCTACCAGAAGCCCCCACCTCCACCACCCACCCAAGCAATAACCCGGACTGTCTCATCTCCCCGGTCAACCCAGCTGAAGTGAAGGCAGCCTTGTCAAAGCTCAAAAACGGCAAAGCCCCTGGCCTATGTTCCATCACAGCTGAAATGCTGAAGGCCGGAGGTAACAACATTATCCTTTGGCTCACACAAATTATCAACCAAGTGTGGGTCACTGAGTCGCTGCCCGATGACTGGAGGCGGGGCATTATACTTCCTTTCTGGAAGCATAAGGGCGATCAGCTGACCTGCAGCAACCACAGAGGAATCATCCTCCTCTCCATCACCGGAAACCTATTCACCCGCATCCTACTAACCCATGCTCTACCTGCAACCCAAAGCAGACGCCGCCAACAGCAAGCTGGCTTCATGACCAATCGGCCCACCACAGATCACATCTCTGCCCTCCGGCTCATAATTGAAAAGGCCTGGGAGTTCAGGAAGGACCGGCACCTCTACATCGCCTTCATCGACCTAAAAGCGGCCTTCGACACGGTGGACCACTCTGGAATATCCTGAAATCCCTCGGAGTCCTGGCCAAAATAACCACACTCTTTAGGCAGCTCTACCAAGGGGCCGAAAGCTTTGTGCGCGTGAATGGCCGGGACTCTGAGTGGTTCCCTATCAACAGTGGGATGAGGCAGGGCTGTGTCGCGGCGCCAGAACTTTTATGTCATTGACCATCTGATGACAAAAGTCTCTGAGCGGATCCCTGGGGTCCCCATAGGCAGCTACACCCTCAGGGATCTCGAGTATGCGGATGACACCATGCTGTTCAGTGAGACCGCTGACCAGCTTCGTGAAGCCCTCCATGTTTTTGATGAGGAGTCCAGGAAACTCTGCCTGAAGATAAGCTGGCCAAAAACCGAGCTTATGCACGTAGGAGAGGGACCTGATCCACCACCACTCCTCTTCGATGGCACCCCTGTCCATTTTGTCTCTATCTTCAAGTACCTCAGCTCGATCGTGTCAAACACCGGAGACCTCAAAGTTGAGATTGACCGGCGCCGTGCTCTTGCAGCGTTAGTCATGCAGTCCCTGTGGAGACCATTGTGCCGCCACCGGCCCATATCCCGGATGACAAAGCTCCGGGTCTACAATGCCTCAGTCATCTCTGTCCTACTCTATGGCTCTGAAACCTGGCCGCTGAATAACACACTGGCAGCCAGGCTTGATGGATTTGACTCCAGGGCCCTCAGGACATTCGAAGGCATCAGCTGGACCCAGCATGTCACTAACAAGACCCTAAGAGATCAAACCCAGCAGCCCCCAGCATCTCGCCTCGCAGCAATGTGGCGAGTTCGATGGTATGGCCACATCATCCGCTTCCCCGCCGAACATCCCACAAGCACCATCTTGGCCTTTAATCCCCAGCTAGCCGGATGGAGAAGACCCAGAGGTGCCCCACGCACCCGCTGGCTTGATGTTGAGGCCCAGGACCTCAAGGCCTGCAATGTGAGCCTAGCACAGGCACAACAACTTGCCAACGATAGACCCAGATGGAGAAACCTGGTAGCCACAGTTGGCTCTACGCATCCCGTTGTGCAAGAGGACTAACTAACCAACTAACCAACTAATTGCTTTTGTCACTCTGTTTATGTTGTCTTTTAACTTTGGTTGTCTTCTGTCACCTTTATTGTCTTCCTCGATCTTATCTTATCTTATCTTATCTTATCTTATCTTATCTTATCTTATCTTATCTTATCTTATCTTATCTTATCATCTGTCCCCCTGTGTTCCTATCCTGGATAGCAAACCTTCCCATCAGCTCTTCCTCACTTCTATTGCCTGCACCAACATGTCCATTGAAGTCACCCATTTCCACTCTCTCAACTCTGTGTATATTCTGCATTACCTCATCTACCTCACTCCAAAATTTCTCCTTCTCCATTAACGCACATCTCATCTGTGGGCCACTCACAACCTTGCTCATCATACCTTCAATTTTCAGCCTCACACTTATCAATTCATCAGATACTCTGGTCACCTCCAGAAGATTCCTAACAAACTCCTATTTCAAGATAGCATCGACTCCATTTCTCTTCCTATTAATACCATGAAAGTACAACTTGAAACCTGCTCTTAAGCTTCTAGTCTTGCTACCTTTTCACCTGGTCTCCTGGACACACTGTCCATTTTTCATAGAGCCTAACACTTGATATAAAATAAAGGTTGCACAACAGATTGCCATCTTTGCTATCTTTAAGTCTATCTGATATTCTTTTCACCTCCAGAGAATTCCTAACAGACTTCTCCTTCAATAACAGATAACTCCTACTCCATTTCTCTTCCTGTCAGTACCATGATAGTACAACTTAAAGCCTGCTCCTAAGCCTTACTACCTTTCCAGTTTGCATTGGTATCCTGTAGGTCATCTGTACAAATGTTAACCCGGGCGTTGACTTATCTGGTATGATCTGGTTAGGTTTGAGTCGCGTGTTTGGTTTTGGCAAAGGTTTTACACTAGATGCCCTTTCTGATGCAACCCTCTGCATTTATCCGGGCTTGGGACCAGCTGAGGGAGATACTAGCCCGTGCCCCCCTGAGGGTGTGTTATTGAAATTAAAGTGTGTGCGTGTGACGTTACACCTGGCAGAAGAGTTGATGGTTATCTTCAGAAACCAGGAGAAGGCAACAGCACTGTGATTGAGTCTGTTGCTGCAGCTGTAGAGAGACAGAGAAACATATTATAAATCCCAATGTAGACTTGCAATTTTATTTTATTATTTTTTGTCTGTGGAGGTTCTCATTCATTCAGGTTATGGGTAGTTTAGAATTAATTAATTTATTTTTAATTTTGTTTTTTTGATAAATCTTAATCTTAATCTGAAAATCCTAATCCTTTGCATTTTACCCGTTTTGGATCAACAATGAGCATTGGGCAGCCACTGACTGGTGCCTTGGGAGCAGTTAGGGGTTCAGAGTCTTGCTAAGCAATACTTCAACAGGCTAGGAGGGGTTTGGGAATTGAACAAGGAACTTTTGATTCTTTGAAGACCTCTCCATCCCCTCGCCCATGCTAATCAGGTGGTGGTAACATTAGGTGCTCTTGGATAATCTGGTATCACATAATAGTACTGTCATAAATTGTTTGATTAAGAGAATCCTAATGTTTTAATTTCATCTGTTTGAGGGAGATTAGGTATTCTGACAGTACTTTAGAGGCTGTATTTCACAGTATTTTTTGTCTTCGAGACATACCAATACATTGAGACACATAAAGCATGTGCACACTTATGCAGATAGAATAGCAGTGTTTCCTATCAGATGATTGTAAACATTTGCTTGCCAAAGAACAGAAATGTATACATTTAACATTGTCAGACTCGCAACAGTTTTTCCCTAACAATAGACTAGTGATTCGTCATCAAAAAAACAAACAAACTGCATTCAATATACTAGGAACCTCCCAGTGACCCTTATGCTACCTTTGTTTCCCACATGCCTTTGTCTTCTCTAAGATGGATGATGTTTTACTTGTGTCTACTGCAAGCAGTTCTACACACAAAGAATACAGAGCTGCAGATACGTTTTATTTCCTGAATGAAAAGTTGCATGGCAGAAATCACATTTTTAAATGCAGAATAATTCTTTAAGTCTCTATGCTAGTGTGTGTGTGTGTGTGTGTGTGTGTGTGTGTGTGTGTACTTACTAGCAGCTAAATCACTTACATAATTTATGACTTTGAGCTGGAGAGATGCTGCATCAAGGTCATAGAGCTCCCCTGGAAGACATGAAAGAAAGGGAAAATGATGGGAGCAAACCATAGTGTATTCGTATTGAAGCCCATAGTAATCCTAAGCATGTACAAAATTTGTTAGATAAAAATTCAGTAAGGTATGCTTCAAGACAGAGAGGTTGGTAAGGGATGAATCAGAAGCAGCTAAAAGTGGTCTTGGACCGCACATTAAGACAGTGGAGGGAAATTAAAGGTGACGCCAAGTCTGGAAACAGTTTCGGGACCACTTTTGGGAACTTTGTTTCTCCAATAGTTCCAATAGTTCCATTGATCATGTGGGTTCATTTTTTTTCTCTAAAAAAGTAAGCTTGAAATGATTGATTCCCCTCGGGTATGAATAAGTGGGGCATGGGCGTATATTTACATATACACAATATACATGTATATATTGTGTGGCGGACACAAGATCCTCCATTTTCTTCAGGATAAATAAAGTTGATTCTTATTCTTATTCTTATTCTTATTCTTATTCTTATTCTCTCTCAACCTCCAGGACTATTAACTGTGGTCTTGGGTTACATCACCAGTGATTTTTGGTAAAATTTGTTCCTTTGTCAGTTTGTGATCAGGAATAAAGTTTGAACTCGCCTTTGTCTCTGCACACAGTATCCCCCTCACTCAAGACCAAGAGGACTCCTGGAAACAAATTAGTCTCTCCCTGTAGACTTGAGCAGGACTGTCCTGTTTGACACGCGTCTGCAATATCATGTGGACATTAGGGGCAGTGCCTCTGGATTGGCAAACTAGGGTGGTGATCCCCCTCTTTAAAAAGGGTGATTGGAGGGTGTGCTCCAACAACAGGGATATCACACTTCTAAGTGTCCTTGGAAGGGTCTTTTTGCCATTGCTGGTCCTTTGAATAGTTGAATCTTGGATTCAGCTGGTCCTTCGAATAGTTGAATCTTGGATTCAATGGATCGGCTCTACATCCAACGCAGGGTCCTTGAGGGTGCACGGGAGTTTACCAAACCAGTTTACATGTGTTCTGTAGACTTGGAGAAGGCATGCAACCGTGTTTTGCAGGGAGTCCTGTGGGGGCTGTTCCAGGAATATTGGGTATTGGATGCCATAATACAGACTGGTCCCTGTATCCAGGTCAGGTGAGTGCCTACCCCAAGAGGAGGAGTTCAAGGACCGTGGGATGTCATTCATGAGTAAGGAAACTATGGACAGGAGAGAGAGGAGGGGATTGTTGCAGTGTCAGGCGGGAATTGGTGCAGTGTCAAAAGACTGAGCTCTAAGTTTATCGGTCGATCTATGTTTCCTCCCTGAACAATCAGATCACGGACACAGCAGAGTGTCTTGGCTCTCCCTTAGAGATAAGGTGAGGAGCTCAGTCCTCCAGGAGGGGCTATGAGTATAGCTGCTACTCCTCCGCATCAAGAGAAGTCAAATGACATGGCTTGGACATCTGGTGAGGATACTTCCTAGATGCCTTGCTGGGGAGAAGTCCTGCCCATGTCCCACTGGGAGGAAACCTTGGGGATGACCCAGGGCATCCTTGAGGGACTATGTCTCTTGGCTGGTCTGGGAACACCTCAGGATTCATGAGGACGAGATGGATGAATTGGCTGGGGAGAGGGAAGTCTGACACTCTCTTTTTTGGCTGCTCCCCCTGGGACCCAACTATAGCCTCAATAGGTGCGGGGAAATGGATGGATGGATGGATGGATGGATGGATGATAATTGTAATTAAAATAACATTAAAAATAAAATTTCTAATGTTTTCAAAATAAGAATGGAAAAATAAGGTAAAGAGAGCAATCCAAAACTATCCATCCTGTGTTGTACAAAATGGTTTGTTGAGTCTGTATTATAATCTGAGGGGAACAAAATCATGTGTAACTGACAGATGGAAAGACAAACGTGATGAATACTGAATGGCTGGAACATATAATGCAATTTTGAGTTATACCACCAAAATACATTTGCATAACATGGCTGCATGTGTTGTTGTGTACCACAGAGTTTTAAGATGTTGCGGTCCATCTCGCAGTAGTCTTGATCTGAAGTATTGATGTGGAGCAATGTATTGTCAGACTTAATGGTTGAGGGGCTGAGAGGAGGCCTTTTATAGGAGGCTTGAACAACCTGGACACGCATACATGCCACTGAGGCCTAAGCAAAAACACACATGGTCACATCATTATTATTGTTATTGTTATTGTAGTTGTTACAGTCATTGATTAAGTTTTACTTTTTATACAAAGGTTCTATATCAAAGTACTTTAAATCAAGAAAAAAATAGAAATATTACTTATGTAATACATCCATACCTGTCACAAAATAAACAACTGTGTATTGTCTATATAATTGTGGAAACTGATCATATGACAACATCACATGGAAAAAAGAAGAGGACCCAGGTACTGTGCTTGTGGAACGTCATCTTAAAATATTACGGAGAGAAATGTGAAACTTTTCACGTTGAAATCACAATTTTGATGAATCATAATTTTTTTTTATTAAAATTTTCTTGTGGAACAAAAAGAAAGTTTTTACTTTTTATATAGCCAGACAATTATGCTATTTTATGTTTTATTTAAAATGGCAACACTTAAGTTGTTACGAGCTACCAGCTTTAATGCTGGACAAAAATGCTGAGTCCAAACAGAATCAAATGCTATTATTTGCATGAACAGTTAGCAAAAGAATGCACATACATGTTTTTCCAGCACATTAATGTGTAGTTCATCCTGATCAGATAGAGGACCACAACCGACCTGAAAGAGAACACACACACATTCACACTTGAGGTTTCATAATTAATTTGGTCTTTGCAGAGTTTTTTGCAATTTTATAAAGGACAACTGTCAGGTGATTGAACGTTTAAAATGAATCCTTATTGTTGGTTCTTGAAAGTAAACACTCACCAATAGGACAGCAATGGCCTTGCTCTGCTCCGAGTCCAGGATTGGAATGACAACAGCTGTAGAAAAAGTATTAATATTACATAATGTTATGATTCCAGAAAAATATCCCCTTGCTTTCTTGCTTTTTCTTGTTGTTCTGTTAGACATGGAGACTATCTCACATAAATGTGATTATTTGGACCCATCTACAGATTTTAGCGTGTTCTTTGTTATTGAAATTCTATAATGGTAGAAGTGGGCATGTGTGTTCTTGCAAAAAATTCATTGAATGATTCTAAGGTTATCAGTGAAAAATCTAAAAGAAAGCAATACAAGCAAACAAACAGAAGTTCTTCTGAAATCTCAATATAACATAATGCAATTGTGCGGTAGAAAATGTGTACCAAACTATGTTTTAACATTTGTTTATGTTGAAAATTATCAAGTATGTTTTATAATATAGGAAATTAGAAGACAGACATTTTTGCAATTTTGATTCTCCACTGTTTTCAGTGTTGTTTTGAGACCATGCATTTGTTGCCCTTGTAGTTTCATAATCCTCCCTTATGTCAACTGTTTCTTTCTCACTGTTCTTTTCTCCTCCCACCTTCTTACTTTTTTTATTTTCTGCTCTCTGCAAAGTGGAAAAAAATCATAAATGTACACACCAACCTCTTTTCTTTTCTGTTAGTGGTACTGCAAGCCACAGTCTGTATTTTTCTGGCAGTTCAGATGAAGGAAGGCCGTTACACTGGCATCGCTGCAGCTGATCAACAATACTTCTATAGTTGACAAATACAATTGGAACCATTTAGTGCAAGTGACGACAAAGATAAAGAGCTGATGTGATTGATATCAGAGGAAATTTGTAAAACCATTATTGGTATTAAGGACAGGTGGTTGTTAGAACATGGCCAAAAATGCTAAATAGAAAGTATATTTAATGCATAGTTATTTGGAATATCATATATCACAATAAAACACATGTGTATTATGTTCATGTTTTTTCCTGTTTCAGATGTATGCATTGTAGGAAAGTGGACTGTTGTAGTGAGGCTACAGAGTTCCCTGGTGTGCAACATGCAAAATGAAGGCATTTTCTGATGACTGCAGACATGGAAGAGAAAGGAAAATTGCTGTGTTGTGAAGTCCTAGTGCAAAAACTGCAGCCTTGTTATGGAGCACTGTCCAATGATGGACAACTAACCAGTGAGAGGTGTTTGGCCATAGACTTTTCATCAGCTCTTCTGATGAAGACAAAAGGGCAGATCTGATGCCCAAAAACGACCCATGAAAACTCAGTGAGCAGGCAACAGAACTCAACAAGCTGGGCAAGCACAACGGAGAATCTGATAGAGTTTATATCCCTGAGAGCACAGATATATGAAAAAACATAGCTGTATTAATCAAGCTGTGTTTTTTTTTCCATCCACTGTCAGTCCACGGGCTGCCAGTGGAATTCATACCTTAGATGAAGGATGGCGACCTTGCCTATAATAAAGTTAGCAAGTTGGTGAGTGCCAAATGCATATCAGGCTGCTGTTGGGCACAATGTCCACTCTAAACGTAGGCAGAATGCTTCTCTGTATGCCAGTGTCACAAAGGAAACACTACTGAGAGATGGTGTCCTGGATGAATGGAAGTCTGCTGATGTGGCAGATGTACACAGTCACTAATGAGTGAGTTTTCCATCCCACCACAGCTGCAAAGCGATTGGCACTGGTTGGCTGCAGAATTAATGTAGCATGGAAATGACATATATCCTGCTTAGAATGCCCTCAGGATACACATATGTTATTGCACAGTTAGCACTGCCCAATTCTTTACTTATGCACGACTGGTTTCCTTGGACGGACCATGTCCTTGTAAGTCTCTATTGGGGAATAAACCTCTAAACTGATCCCTGTATAACCAATAACCAAGCTGTGTGTAACCATATTACGATAACATCAGTTACACTACATCTCTAAAGTCCACCCAAATAAAACAGATAAGTAATGAATGTGTATATATATAAGTATATATATAAGTATATATATATATATATATATCAAACAATATGTGTGCATATATATATGTGTGTGAAGGCTAAGGTGAAGGCTCTTCATCCAGTTTTGAGCATTGAGCATTGAGCTACCAGCTCTGTGCACTTTTCTTTTTTCTCTTGATGGCATGTACACTGTCCTGACCTTTTATTTTTTAATTGTAGTTTTTAATTATACTTTATTAATCCCTTGCAGGATTTTTTTCTCTCCATTTAACCCATGAGGAGTTTGCAGCCACTTAGCACCAGCAGGGGAGCACTTATAGTGAACTTGTGTGGGAACTTGAAAAGGCGGCTGAGGTCAGCTGCCATATTACACTTGCGTCCCAATGAGAGGAAACTAAGCCTCTGCGTATATTTTACATCAACCAATTTAACATTTGTGCTGTCAATAGCCTCGGAGTCATGTTAGCTCACAGCTATGATCTTGCAGCAGGCCTAATCCATCCATCCATTTTCGACCGCTTATCCAACTTAGGGTCATGGGGGATGAAGAGCCTATCCCAGCTGCCTCTGGTGAGAGGTGGGGTACACCCTGGAATGATGTCGCCAGTTGACAGTCAATCACAGGGTCACAAAAAGAGATTGACAACCATTTACTCTCTCATTCACACATCTGGTCAACTTTCCCAATTTTTCTTATTAATCTGGAGCATGTTCTTGGACTGTGGGAGGAAACTGGAGAGCCCGGAGGAAACCCCAGGAGAACATGCAAACAAAGGTTGGAATCAAACTAGAGTCCTGAGGGGGAAGTATTAGCCATTGTGCCACCATGGCTAACCACTGCGCCACTGTGCTGTCTGCACTCCTCATGCATTTCTATGAATTATGAGATATGAGATACCAAGGTTGTTCTTCCTGGCTATGGTTACCAAGCAGTCCAACAATGTTTTAAGAATGTTCATCCTCTCTCTTCAACCCCCTGTCCCCAAACATATACATAGACACACATACCTGATCTTTCCCCCCGGTGGCAGTTCATGAGGAGGGTCATCAGACAGCAGCCTTGTCTTTCCATCTAGTGTGTAGATACATACACATTCCTGGAAGTGAAATATACAAATTTACCTGAATATTAATTCATGATATATCAAATTTAATAAACTGTGAGCACATTTTAACGAGGTCTGGGATGACAATAAAACAAATCATTTTCCGTGATAGATGGAGGTACTCACATTTTTATTAATACATTTTTTAGTTACTGTCCCCTATCTGTATGGATAAAATTTGCATATGCGCAAGTGTGTTGGTGGACATCGTAATACCGTGCTGGGTATCAGCTCCCGTACACTATCTCGGAGGGCAATTCGTAGAGAGGAAACATCCACAACAGCTGCAAGCTGCAGCAGAGCATTCTGTGGAGGGAGACAAACAGATGCCTTTAATTTTCTGTATTTTTCAGCTTCATCAGTAAATGAGGTAGGTAACAAAAGTATTGCAACGCTTGCATGTAAGAATATAGTATAAAGCACAAAGAGCCAAGCAATTAATCATTTTAGGTGCATAGTATCCAGTGTGTAGTATGATGAACAAATAGACCAATGTTTTTTCCCCTGTGCAGAGTAAAGGAGATGCATGGAGGAATGATATCTTGATCTGTCAGTAGAACGGAACAGTAACAGTAATGTCACTGAAGCCGCTCCTTTGCTTGGAGTTTGCAGATGCAATGGATTGTGCATGACTGAGGGGAGCCCACACAGTGCTTTACCACGGATGTCGGAATATTATGCTCTGTGACAATAACAGATTGGCACCAGTCTGTCCAGATGTGTCTCTTTTCTTGATACTGCCTCCCCAACACACCACTGTATAGAAGAGAGCCCTTGCCACAACAGTCTGATAGAACATCTGCCAAAGCTTTTGTAATGTAATGCAAATGTAAAGCAATCTGTGCTTGCAGAAAGTATTTAAACATGAACTCAGTTCAGATGTTTTGATTGAGATCTGTTATATAAAATTGCAGCAAAAACAAAAACAAAAAAAATAGAAAATAGCCAATTGTCTAATGTATATACTGAATAAAAGTATATACCCCACAAATGGGGTAAAGTATTAGATAAACAATAGATAAATAATGTTGCTAGATAAATTATTGCCACTGTTAACAAAAAAGCATGGCCATTTTTCAGCACTCGTCACTTAACTCACAATACCTAAATGTTTGTCCAAATATCAATCCTCCACTACTTGTTTTATATAAAAATGGGACAGTGTTCTCAAGTCTTCATCTTGCAAAACCTACATTACTTCTACCAATAAAAAGACAGCAAATATCAACATTCTCAATCTAACAGCGGTTGTTAAAATCTAATTAACTTAATTTAACATTTCTACAATGTTATCTACACATATTAACAAATAAGATGGTCTTTATTGTTTTTAATTTTATGCTTGTGGCTAAATTTCATATAACTGACAAAAAATTCTGTATATTATATCTACCAAATTCCAGCATTCTCCCTTATTTAGGTATACAATTTTAAGGTATACAATATGAAAGCTGAAATGTAATGGCAAATATTCACATAATCACAGAATCATTATAACCTTGTACTATTGCTATTACTGGGAGTTTTAAAGTAATCATTGCTTTAATTTGTATGTTATCTCAAATTTGGTTAGAATTTATTTTATTTATAGTGTTAATATATTAGTGCATATTTAAATTAATACACATAATACACTTCATTTTTAAATTTGCTTTGAATACATATGTGCAACATTCATATGTGTGTGTGTTTTAAATTTGGAAGTGTAAATATTTTCACCAAAGGGTGACATTTTTATACTGTATGTACTTTTTTGGATAAAAAGACTTGTGGACAGTTATAAATGCAGATGTAATAAGAGCAAAGATGTCTAGGGAAAACATTAGCAGATAAAACAATATCACAAGATTAATGTAGTTAGACAACTTTACGAAATGGCACAATCAAAAGTCTATTATTCACAAATAGTGAATAGTTTTAAAGCACTGAAAGTTATATTTTTAATAATATCAATTAAATTATTAATGTATAGGCCAAGTTTTATGACTTTGTTTCCCAAATAAGTGAAAGAGTACTTCTATTATCATTTAAATTTACTTAATAAGAGAAAGAGTGCTTCTATTATCATTTAAATTTACTTAACTAAAGCATTATCCTTTGTGACCAATATGCTGAGTTCAGTTTCTTTCATATTTTTCCCCCTTCCTCTCCACTGAATTCCCAGCTTCTCATCATTAGTACAATATGTGACTAACAGGGGACATTGATTCAGATTAAGTAAAATGAATTAAACTTGCTGTAGTCAAGTAAGCTCAGATTTTATTAATGTAATGCCAATTTGCAGCATAATGCAGCCACAGGGTGGCACTGGCCTATGTCTCTCCAAGCCTGCCTTGGGGGGTCACGGAGCAGTGTCTCCCTGTGCCGGTCCCAAGCCCGGATAAATGCAGAGGGTTGCGTCAGGAAGGGCATCTGGCGTAAAACTTTTGCCAAAACCAAACATGCAAGTCAACCAAAACTATACCATACCGGATCGGTCGCGGACCGGGTTAACAACGACCGCCATTGGTACTGATGACCTTCAGGGCACTAATGGAAATTGGGCTACTGTGGGTCGAAGAACAAGAACAAGAAGAAGAGGAGGAGTGCGTGTACGGAAGCAGAGAGAGAGGAGGAAAGGAAAGAGTCTGGAACTGAGAGTAGGGACTTTGAATATTGGGACTATGACAGGAAAAGGTAGCGAGTTGGTCGACATGATGCAGAGAAGGAAGGTGGATATACTGTGTGTCCAGGAGACCAGGTGGAAAGGTGGTAAGGCTAGAAGCTTAGGAGCAGGCTTTAAGTTGTACTGTTATGGTACTGACAAGAAGAGAAATGGAGTAGGAGTTGTCTTGAAGGAGGAGTTCGTACGCAACGTCCTAGAGGTGAAAAGAATGTCAGATAGACTTATGAGTCTGAAACTGGAAATTGAAGGTGTGATGGTCAATGTTGTTAGTGGCTATGCCCCACAGGTGGAATGTGAATCTGAAGAGAAGGAGAAGTTCTGGAATGAGTTAGAGGAAGTGATGCAGAATATTCCCAGAAATGAGAGTGATAATTGGTGCAGACTTCAATGGGAATGTTGGTGAAGGCAATAGAGGGGATGAAGAAGTGATGTGCAGATTTGGTATCCAGGATAGGAATGCAGAGGGACAGATGGTGGCAGATTTTGCAAAAAGGATGGAAACGGCTGTAGTGAATACCTTTTTCCAGAAAAGACAGGAACATAGGGTAACTTATAAGAGCGGAGGTAGGGGCACGCAGTTAGACTACATCTTGTATAGACGAGGTAACCTGAAAGAGATCAGTGACTGCAAAGTAGTTGTAGGTGAGAGTGTAGCCAGACAGCATAGGATGGTGGTTTGTAGGATGACTCCGGTGACAAGGAAGATGAAGAGGACAAAGGCAGAGCAGAGGAAAAAATGGTGGAAGCTGAAAAGGGAGGAGTGTTGCATGGTTTTCAGGGAGGAGTTGAGAAAGGGTCTGGGTGGTCAGGGTGAGCTTCAAGATGATTGGACAACTACAGCTAGTGCTATCAGGGAGACAGGTAGAAGACTACTTGGTGTGTCATCTGGAAGGAAAGTAGATAAGGAGACTTGGTGGTGGAATGAGGAAGTGCAGGAGTGTATACAGAGAAACCGGTTAGCAAAGAAGAAGTGGGATACTGAGAGGACTGAAGAGAACAGACAGTAGTTCAGGGAGATGCGGCGAATGGTAAAGATAGAGATAGCAAAGCCAAAACAAAGGGCTTATGATGGCTTTTATGCTGGGTTGGATAGTAAGGAGGGTGAGAATGATCTATACAGGTTGGCGAAACAGAGAGATAAAGATGGAAAGGATGTACAACAGGTCCGGTGATTAAGGAGAGACAGGGAAATGTATTGACAGATGCGAGAAGAGTGATGGGAAGATGGAAAGAGTACATTGAAGAGCTGATGAGTGTGGAAAATTAAAGAGAGGCAAGGGTAGAAGAGGTGACTATTGCAAACCACAAAGTAATACAAATTAGTAAAAGTGAGGTGAGGAAGGTATTGAAGAGGATGAAGAGTGGAAAAGCAGTTGGTCCTGATGATATACCTGTGGAGGTGTGGAAGTGTCTAGGAGAGGCAGCGGTAGATTTTCTGACTAGATTATTCAACAGGATCTTAGAGAGTGAGAAGATGCCTGAAGAATGGAGACAAAGTGTGATGGTGCCTATTTTTGAGAATAAAGGGGATGTGCAGAATTGTAGCAATTATAGAGGGATAAAGTTGATGAGCCATACAATGGAGTTTTGGGAAAGAGTAGTGGAAACTAGACTGAGAGCAGAAGTCAGCATCTATGAACAGCAGTATGTCTTTATGCCTAGAAAGAGTACTACAGATGCAGTATTTGCGTTGAGAATGCTAATAGAAAAGTACAGAGAAGGCCAGAGGGAGCTGCATTGTGTTTTTGTAGACCTAGAAAAGGCATATGACAGGGTGCCATGAGAGGAGCTCTGGTATTGTATGAGGAAGTCTGGAGTGGCAAAGAAGTATGTTAGACTGGTGCAGGACATGTATGCTAGCTGTGAGACACTGGTATGGTGTGCTGTAGGGGTAACACAGAAGTTCAAGGTGGAGGTGGGACTCTCAGGTATCAGCTTTGAGTCCCTCCTTGTTTGCAGTGGTGATGGACAGGCTGACAGATGAGGTTAGACAGGAATCCCCATGGACCATGATGTTTGCGGATGACATTGTGATCTGTAGTGAGAGCAGACAACAGGTAGAGGAAAATCTAGAGAGGTGGAGGTATGCTCTAGAAAGGAGAGAAATTAAAGTTAGTCGTAGCAAGACAGAATATATGTGTGTGAATGAGGGGAACTTGTGTGGAATGGTGAGGCGACAGGGAGTGGAGATCAAGAAGTTGGAGGATTTCAGGTACTTAGGGTCAACAGTCCAGAGCAACGGAGAGTGCGGAAAAGAGATGAAGAGACGGGTCCAAGCAGGTTGGAATGGGTGGAGAAAACTGTCAGGGGTACTATGTGATAGAAGACTTTCAGCCAGAATAAAAGGAAAGGTGTACAAGACAGTGGTGAGACCAGCGATGATGTATGGACTAGAAACTGTTACAATGACCAAAAGACAGCAGGCAGAACTAGAGGTTGCAGATATGAAGATGTTGAGGTTCTCTTTGGGAGTGACCAGGATGGATAGGGTCAGGAATGAGTCTATCAGAGGAACGGCAAATGTTCGATGTTTTGGAGAGAAGGTCAGAGAAGCCAGACTGAGATGGTTCGGTCATGTACAGAGGAGGGATAGTGAATATATTGGTAGACGGATGCTGGAATTGGAGCTGCCAAGCCTGAGGTCTCCAAAGAGAAGATTTATGGACGTAGTGAGAGAGGATATGAAGGCAGTTGGTGTGAGAGGAAGATACAGAGAATAGGGTTAGATGGAGAAAGTTGACTCGCTGTGGCGACCCCTGACGGGAAAAGCCGAAAGAAGAAGAAGAAGAAGAAGAAGAAGAAGAAGCCAATTTGCAGCATAGTTTTCTCATGACACTTTACATATAAGTAGATGGAGACCACGATAAGTAAATGTATTAATATACACCAAATATTCCTCCATGTAATTGGCAACAGAGACGAGGAACAACTTCCTTTTACTAGGCTGAAAGCTTGGACAGATCTGAGTTTGATGTGGGTGACCTCCTGTCTTGGTCAGTATGGGAAAAAAGAGAGAGAGAGAAGGAAAGGGATAGAAACCAAGGAGGGTACAAATGATCTATTACTACTAATGGCGGTAGCGCTGACAGTCACACAGTAATTGCCAAAAATATATAATAACTTTAATATTCATAAAAGAGATAGCACTGAGTGGCACAGAGTGAGACTACTGCAGTAGATCAAGCCACATCCCATGGGAACCTGGGAAATTAAAGTGCCTAAGCACATGGGAGAAAATATGAGGCAACCATCATGCATTATGATGGGACATGAGTCTGGTTTGGAAGAATAGGAGGAATGAGAGGGGTGCATCATGGGATACTCTTCGCAGGCTAGGCCTATGGTAGTGGGTGTCTAAGAGAGGGTGTCTGCCTCAAAAGTGGAAATGGTGTCATAAAGATGACAGTTCTGAGTGCTCTTGCTGCCCTTCTGCTTTCAGAGATTCTCTAGGGACCATAAATAGCTCTGTGTCCTGAGAGGGTGAAGATTCTGAAGATTCTGAGTAATCAAAATAGAAATCGGGGAAATCTCTACAAGAGATGGGCTGAACAAAGGGAAATTTAAGAGTCATGCACAGAATATTGACAAACCCAAAGACCAATCCCTCAAATCTGCTTTAGCTAGTAGCTCGCATACTAGTGCAAATAGAGAAGCCTGAAAGTAATTCTGATTGAGATTAAAAGTTTCCGATAGGACAATAAGTGTCAGCTCACTGAAATGATAGATATTAACAAAATTAATGTGAGACTTAACGAGATGGAGGAGCAGGTCTTAAACACAGGAGGGAATGAATCAATGCTAGAATTGAAAGTTTGGAGAGACACAAAACTGTCTGACCAAAAAGGTGGATCCAGACAAACTATATAAGGATCTACTCTGACAGAAGGGTTTCTTTGCTCATAAGGTTTATTTAAGAACTTATGAAAACTCACAATGTTCGTAGCTGATGATACAGTCCTTCAGTCCACAGTGCATGGACCAGTACAAAAATATGGATAAAACTTGAGAACCTGAAAGACCAGCTATCTGCTTCCCTGGACCCTCTGCAGTTTCCGTACAGGCAGTGCATTGATGTGGAGGATGCACTCATCTTTCTCACTCATAGGGCCCTAATCCCATCTGGAGGATACAGGAAGCACAGTGAGTCACCTTCTTTGACTTCTCCAGTGCCTTCAACAGCATCCAACCCACCCTCCTCAAGGACAAGCTGCTGAAGACACAAATTCACCCTTACATCACTGCCTGCATTCTGGACTACCTCACAGGATGGCTGCAGTATGTCAGGGTGTATTGTTGTGATTCCGAGGCCGTGGCGTGCAGCTCAGGAGTACCCCAAGGTACTGTCCTTTCTCCATTCCTCTTCACTCTCTTCACCTCCGACTTCCGGTACAACTCTGTCCTTGCCACCTCCAGAGGTTCTCCAATGACTTGTCCATTGTTGAATGCATCCAATGACGCCGAGGAGCAGTACAGAGGTTTGATTTCTGAGTTTTGTTGAGTGGAGCAACCAGAACCACCTCCTACTCAACATCTCCAAGACCAAGGAGGTGGTTGAGGACTCCCGGTAGAGTTGGAGGAATCACCATCCAGGGTGAAGAGGTGGAGTTGTGGACTCACATAAGTACTTTGGCTCTGCATTAACAAAAATTGGACCAGACACACAACACTGATTAGCTCTACAGGAAGGATCAGAGCAGGGTGTTCTTCCTGAGGAGACTAAGGTCGTTTGGTGTTTGTAGCAGGCTCCTCAAGACCTTCTACCTGTCTATGGTAGCCAGCGCACTCTTCTCCGGTATAGTGTACTGGTGGGGTGTTGCCAGGACTGGTGAGGTCAACAGGCTCAACAAGATAGTGAGGAAAGCCCGCTCGGTGGTGGGACTGAACCTGAACCGTCTTCAATCGGTGGCAGTAAGGAGGGTGAAGGAAAAACTGAGAGCTGTGCTGGACAATCCTTTCCAGCCCCTGCATGATGAGCTGTGGCTGATGGGCAGCGCCTTCAGCCAACAGTTCATCCCACCCCAGTGTAGAACTGAAAGGTTCAGACCCTCCTTTGTGCCCACGGCCATAAGACTGTATAACAGCAGTCTGGATGGCACAGAACTCTGACTGGCCTGAGGTGCATCTGTACTACTTCCACAACCTCACTACCTCATCCCATTTACTACCTCACCCATTCCAACGTTATGCCCTAACTCTGATGCCTTTCTTATCCTTGTTGGTCCCAACTCACATGCATCCTGCCTACTTTTGTTTATTTATTTTAATCTTGTCATTGCTTTTGTCACTCTACTTATATTGTCGTTTAGTTCTGGTTGTCTATTTTTCACCTTTACTGTTCCATTATGTTGTCCATTTTTATACCTGATGTTGCTGTTGTTGTTCTTGCTGCTGTCTATTTATTTGTGGATATCTTTGCTATCTTCTGTCTTCCAACTGCCTCTCTATTTACACTTATATTCATATCTATTTTTGACATAATTTTGACATTACAAATAACTGTTATGCTACTGTGACAAAAGTATTTCTCCTGTTCGAATCAATAAAGTTTATCTTATCTTATCTTATCTTATCTTATCTTATCTTATCTTATCTTATCTTATCTTATCTTATCATTTGTTGAAATCAGTGGACTAATCTAGACAATGACTTCACACAAGTCATACTTCCAAAAAAAACAATAATATAAGGAGGGAAAGACGGTGTTAAAAGAGTGTAGAATTCAATTCCAGATGGCATACTCAGCCAAACTTCAAATCTTCTGTTAAGAAGGAGCCCATTTTTACAACACTGTGGAGGAAGCCACAACGGTGATGGCAGAGAAGTGGCTAAAGCTAACGGAGCCTACTGCCTGAGACTGTTCGAGGAGATCAAGAAGCTATTATGGTTTGTCAGCGGGAGATTAGGGTTAACAAAGATTGACAACAGTCAGAGAAATTCTCTTGAAATTCAATCAGACAATATTGCGGGGGACCAAGTTACAGCTGGGTAGTCTATAAAAAACAAATGCTTGATAGAGAACAGTTATCATCATGTGTTTGTATTCCAGTTGTATTTTAAGACTTCAGTCTTGAATACAGCTTTCAGGAGAGGTTCAAGATTCCCACTATTAGCGATGTTTTACACATCAGGATATAATGTAGCATAGCTTTTAGCTTTCTTCCCTCAGCCGCAGGGAATCTTCAATCTTTGTAGTTACTGCTAACAGTTAAGACAATTCATATTTCATTATATTTCTTATTCTTTCTCCTTTCTACTATTATCTATTACTGTTATGTTTTTTATGTGAAACTCTGGCACAAAAATTTCCTTCGGGATTAATAAAGTTGTTCTCATCTCATCTCATCTCTCATTAACAGCCAAAGGAGCTGAAGAAGTTTCTTTGATACAACAGAGAATCAACAGAAAAACAGGTAAGAAAATGTGATGTTCCAACTTAACAATAGCACCAAACAAAGATAAAAATTTCTAGATTCCATTATCCAATCATTTTCTTTCTATTCAGCTGTAAAATCCAAGTTAACAAACAAGTCAAATAAGTCTTAATATGGAGGAGAGTTATGCTAAAACCATTGCTTTCAAGGCCCTACCTTGAAAGAGATCTTTCCCCAAGGGTCTTTAAGAAAAATCCACAGGTTTTTTTTTTCAAACCCCTAAATGTTTAAACAACCAAACAAACCAGGGCAAAGTGACACTCACAACATATATACACTCTACTGGAATTGGGAAATAGAAGAGACAATTCAGAGGGGACTGAGGCAAGGGATACAGGTGTAGATAAATAACACAATGAATATCCATGACACATTATGAGCCAGGAAGAAGGGCAATGAAAGCATTAGTATTTAACTGAGGTGAGGACATAACAGGGAGATAATATCATCATTAAAATAACTTGATCTTGAACTAAAGTACAGTGTAAATTGGAAGAGATTATACAAAATGTTGAAGGCTATTACCCTAAAATGATCACATCGAAAGCTAGATAATGAAATGAAATAGATGTTTTCTTCAAAACTTGATCCTCCACTTCCCCATGGAAGGAAGCCATCATTTCTATCATACCAAAAGATGGAGAAGTGAAAATTAGCCTGCAAACTGAAGTGGACTAAAATACCAAAAAAAGGGTTTCTCCAGGGAAGAGTCTCTCATAACCTGGCAAGATAGCCTAAAAACATACAGGAAGGCCCTCTGTGATGATCAACCCATCACTCAACACAGATTGGGGAGAATAAGAACAGTCCTAGGTCCTCTTAAGACCTCTAGCCAGGCTAACAAAAAGTCTGGGGTCCTCATGTATTGTATACTCATGTATACTGTTGAGGGCTGCAACGTCTTCAAGTGAAAAAATTCAAGTCCAGTTGCCACAACTAGGAGATTTCAACAAGAATTCACCATGACCCTGATGACTGAGACCCTCCACTGATATCTTCAGTAATCTTTTTGTTTCAATCAACTATATCTTTTCAATCCGTCCCTCACCAAAGTACTCAAAGACGTTTTTCCTTTTGTTGGCAATGCTATCCTAGATATAATTAAATGACTGTTCAAACAGGCAAGTATCTCAACTTTTTAATATAGCTGTAAAGATATTTATATTTATATTTATATTTATATTTATATTTATATTTATATTTATATTTATATTTATATTTATATTTATATTTATATTTAATATAGCTGTTATTGAACCCATCCCACTCTTAATCCAGTCGCTTTAGCTAACTATAGACCCATTTTGTAGTCTCAAGATTCTTGGAGGCATGATCACAAATCAATAATGTAATTTTCTGCATAACAATGGGCTTTTTGAAGTTTTCTGATCAGGCTTTAAAATGCATCATAGAACCAATATAGCAACCCAGCACAGAACATACTAGCTGTTAGCCATGTATGACTTAGTTAGTGCCTGTCCTTTCCAACATCATACCTCTGTCATTATTACACTCCTGCTTTCCCGCTTTTCTGGTGAAGACAGAAGCCCAGCCGGTTTTGCCAAGTGCTTGCAAGAGGGCCAATTACCAAGAGCTTGCTCAAGGGGAAATGTTGGGTTTCTGCAAAGCAATTCAAAGGGTATGGTCCAGACCTGCTCTACATGTAAAGTGCAATGAGACAACTCTGTTGTGATTTGGTGCTATATGAAGAAAATCTGACCTGACTTGACCTGACGCCACAATCCACAATAGCAAATTGCAAATTAATGAATAAAAAAAAAAAACCTGGATAAACATAACCCCCAAAAATCTGAAATGAACTAGTTAATAAAACAGTAGTTAAAAAAAAAAAAAAACCAAACATATTACAATTGGCGCCTTTGATTTGATTTGGAGAGACATTACATTTTATACATGGACAGGCAGAGTGCCGACAAAATAATGTAGCTTTATGTGCGGATAGGCATTGGTATGCATTGGATAAACATCAATTAGGGGGCATAGAACACTATTAAGATCATGTAGCTTTAACACCCAGGAAATGGACTGTTGCAAAGTGGAAAAGTGTGCTGTGGTCTACGTTTCAAATTGCTTTCGGAAATAATGGACGGCATGTCCTCTGGGCCAAAGAGGAAAAGAACCACCCAGACTGTTATCAGCGCAAAGTTCAAAAGCCACGGTCTGTGATGGTATGGGGATGTTGTTGTGCCCATGGGAGGGGAAACGTGCACATCTGTGAAGGCACCATTAATGCTGAAAGATATATACAGGTTTTGGAAGAACATACTCTGCCTTCTAAGAGTGTTTTTTTTCAGGGCTGTCCCTGCTTATTTCAGCAAGACAATGCCAAGACACATTCTGAACGCATTACAACAGTGTGGCTTTGTTGTTAAAGAGTGCGGGTACTAGACTGGCCTGCCTGAAGTCCAGACTTGTCTCCTTTTGAAAATCTGTGGTGCATTATGAGGCGCAAAACATGACAATGAAGACGCTGAACTGTTAAGCAACTGAAGTTGTACATTAAGCAACAATAGGAAATAATTACGAAGCTTAAACAATTAGTGTCCTCAATTCCAAAATGTTTATTGAGTGCTGTTAAAGGGAAAGGTGATGTAAAAATGCCTCTGTCCCATTTTTTCTGGAATGTGTTGCAGGCATCAAATTCAAAAAGAGTGAATGTCCCCCCCCAAAAAAAAACCAATCATTCTTATCAGTTTGAAAATTAAATATATTGTCTTGGGAGTGTATTCGACTGAATATAGGTTGAAAGTGATTAGTATATCATTGTATTCAGTTTTTATTTACGTCATTTACATCACAACTTCATTGGACATGGCGTTTGTATGTCCTCACATTGCTGGGGGGATTTTGAGTGCATGTACGGACGTCTCTTTGTTGGCCTGCCCAGAGGGGATACCAAGGGGCTTGAGTCAGTTGTTGTAGGAGAATACTGTATGTAGATCAGAGTCAGCTAATTTTAACCATTTATTTTGGGAGTGTCCAACACTCACATCTAACTGATGAGAGATTCATAGGAGTTTGGAAATTATATAATGATATATAATTTTGATAATAATTTTCCATAAGGTTGGCACCATTTCTTCCAATTAGCAATTCAATGTTAGCATCCATTTGGGGTATTTTCACCTCATGAAGGTATTTCCATTTATTTATTGAGTCTTGTTTTGGAATGCGATGCTCTGTGACTGGCAGTTTTTTTGCATATAAACCTCTGTGAGCTTATGACACTTCTGGCCTGCTATGTTACTAATTTCAAGACCAGAGACTACACTGATGCTGACTGGTTTCTCTTACCCCATTGTGTGCAGCAGGATTTTGCAGTTTATTCCCGGAGTGTTTATCTTTCTTTTAAGTGAGTCTGTGCGAAATGTTGCAGGATCCATAAACACGTGTGTGAATAATCTTGTCCGATTTGAACATCTTCACTTTCACTGGTGAAAATAGCAGGGGTACACAGATTCGCGATCTTGTTCTTTTGGTCACTACCCACAGAATAAAATGTTAAAAAATATTTTGCTGTTAGAAAAAAAAATTGGCTGTGAGATGTGTTGTGTTTCTTTTATAAAAAGAAAAGGTAAACTAATAAGTTCAAAGAAAACATGCAATATGAATGTTCAGTGTGAAAGTGTCATTCTGCAGTAAAAGTTATTGTTTTCTTTTGAACTTATAGTACTTTGGTCTTATCCCCCAAATTTTCGCAGGAATGCAGTAGAAAATACCCCATAGCCGCAAAGTGAATTTGGGACATGTTTCTCCATTCAATGACCCCTGTTCACTCAAACTACCTATTTGGGTAGGCCAGGTCGGTTCAGTGAACTTCAATGCCAAAACCAGGTGCAAGAACACCCCTGCTCTTCTCCTTAGCCAAGTGTCTGAGACATATGTGAGCAAATCCGATAACATTCCATGAAGTCAATCATTGATCTTTGGTCCAAGGTGTTTATGATCAAACCTTTGCTGGAAGACGATGTTTGTTATGGCCTATTCATGGCTTTTAGAAATGTCGAGTAGCAAAACATAATTCAGGTTTAGTTTGGATAGGTTGTTCCTCTCAATCAAGGTTTCTCTGTCATTGCTCACATGTATGTTGAAGCCACTGAACAGAAGAATGGAGTCACCATCATTTACTCTCCAAGTAAATCTAAGAAGGCTAGATACTCTGACAGACTGTTCAGCACAAGAACACTAACAACCATCACAGCTCTCATTCACTCTACCACTTAATCCTTCTTTGGGAGCTATGTTAAAAAAAGAGTACAACTATTTCTAGTGACTACCATGCTACTTTAAGATTAGGGTCCAAAAGAATGTGTGATCAATTGGTAACCATGCCTACTGTGATGTAGGATTTGCCCCTTGGGGATAAGTAAAGTTTATTCTGATTCTGAATCCAATGACATGTTTTGTATTGAGGAGAAATAAAACAACAAAGAAGAAACACTAAGACCTCCATCAAACTCAAGATCTCTTCCACAACTTACTAACTGATGGTACATACAGGCAACTCAAAGGTGCGGAGGCATGCTTTCGCTTCAGATAAAGAAGATTCATGAACGTGTATTAGATGGGGTAACGAAAAATGTGATCACTGCAATTAACGGATGACCAGTCCAGTTGAAGCCTGCCTCTTGCCAAATGAAAGCTGGGACAAGCTTCTGCTCCACTGCATCCCGGGGTGTAGGATAAGTGGTAAAGACAATAAATGCATGAATGTGAGCACACACACACACACACACACACACACACACACACACACACACACACACACACACACACACACACACACACACACAAGCACACACACGCACAGACAAAAGATAAACAAACAGAAGATGTGTTAAGAGGGACCATAGGAATGTTGCTGTTGGTCCTAGCTGTTATTCCAACAGAGCCTGGTCTCCAGTAGCATCAAAAACTTACTGGAGACACATGCACTGTAGAATACAGCCACACCATGAGGACCGGTCCCACCTTTCAGAAATAACATAGCCCCCTGGGTCCCTAACCCTTACATCTCCAAGAACTATCATTACTTAGATTAGAACATAGTACTTAATGTTAATGAACATTAATCCGAACCTCTCATCCCAGTCCTTATGCTAAATAATGTCCTCACGTAGTCTCAACCTGAAACTAGCTGTCACATTGTAATGTAGGAGAATTTTAGAGACTTGTCGTCCAGACACGGTGGTGCAGTGGTTTGCGCTTCCGCCTCACAGCACGAAGGACCCTTGTTTGATTCCGACACTGACCTTTCAGTGTGGAGTTTGGGTTTTCCTTCTATAGTCCAAAAACATGCAGCAAGTTAATTGGGAAAAATTGCCCCAAATGGTTGTTTGTCTTATATGTGATCCTGTAACTGACTGGCAACCAGGCCAGGGTGTACCCCGCCTTTCGCCCGATGACAGCTGGGGTATGCCTCAGCATCCCCTGTGACCCTGAGTGCAGGAAAGGGCTCCATGATGGATGGATGGATGGACAGTATCCAGGTGCCCTTTTCTCCTGATCACTTAAAAAAAGGAAATGGTGTCTTTAGAAAAAAGTGTCTGATTGATAGTAGTCACCAATGTATGCTACATAGTAAATATAAAGTGTTCTCATTTTTATTTAAATGTTCAATAAACTGTTTAGATGATGAAAGGCTAGTGGGGGCCAATAATATCGGGCCTGTTGTTAATGTCTGGGTAGCCTTCAGAGTATAATGCATACTTTCAGTTAAGTGTCAAGTTTAAACTTTCTGGGAAAGTAAAATGGATGTATACCAATGCAAACAGCATTCATAAAACAGAATTAATAGCCATAACGATTAAAACAGTAGACTCTTCATATTATTTTATTTTTTTGATAATAATTATTCACAGCAGTCTCCATGTGCTTCCAGATACATCAGTTAAAGCTGTTTTTATTTGTAGGAAGAAAATTGACTTACACAGAAATGTATTTCAAAGTTCTGTGCAAGCAAGAAGAAATGAGAGTGACACATTAAGAAATAAATCATACATTCATTTTTCATGTTTATCCAACTATCCTGCAGTCAGGGATGCGGTGGAGCTCGATGTTTTCAATTGTCTTACTGCATGCTTTGAACAGTGGGAGGAAACCGGGGAACTAAGAGGAAACCCATACAGACACGAGGAGCAAAAAGAGAACATGCAAGCTCCATGAGCAAAAGCAAAAGCTTCTTGTTGGAACTGAACGAAGAAAGACTAACCAGTGTGACACCGTGATGGCCACAATCAAAACAACAAAAACATAATAGAATAGAATAGAATAGAATAGAATAGAATAGAACTGCATTAATCCCAGAGGAAATCCTTGCCACAACAAATTCACAAGAACAGAAAAAAACTCGAAAACATCACCAAAATTCAACAACTAGTTAGATGTCCTCTTTCACTAGATCCATCCATAAATCTCCTCTTTGGTCTGTTTAAATTATTATCTGATATAATAAGGAAGAAATTATCTATCAGAAAGTTGTCGATTTACTTACTTCACGTTAAAGGTCAAAAATGGTTATCTAATTGCCTGCATGGGGCAGAAATTTACAGTTTTTACAGTTCTTTTTACTTTTGTACAGAAATAAGTAAACCGACAAATACATAGTAGGTATTGTCCCAATATGAGATGTTTTTGCTGCTTCTTGTTCAGAAGCAGTGTTTCCAAGAGATGGAAGATTATTCCTGGAAATCAAATGACTATGTGCCTCACTGTGGAGCTTTTATAGAAATGAAAGGCAGCTCGCTTCCCTCTGCATTCAGGTGTCTCTTTATATTTATGGTCTCAGTCAGATCCACCTCTCACTGATTGAAAACTACTGTCTCCATGGTTACTGACAGTCGCAAGGCAGACAAAACCCCAGACTTCAATACTTCAGAATAATGGTTCATACAATCTATTCTAGTTGATGGCTTGGTCAGTTCATGTCTGCTGTCTGTATGGTTAATGTGTTCAGTATTACCACATCTCTATAAAAGAATTACAATACCTTAATCACACCCTAAGACCTGGTTTTATAGATTTGCTTTTATACAGCATATGCTCATCCAAATCAAGTCGTCGAAATTGATTTGAGGTGATAAATAAAGGCAATCGTTGTCAAAATATATTTGTGGTAACTGAGCTTGAATTTCTTCCCCTGAAGATGTATCTCCTCTAATCTGAGAGCCTCCTTCAGTTTGAACTGGAAGTAGACACTTGAGACATCCATGGTAAAGCATTGCTTTGAGTTGGTATAGGTCCTTTGTGAAAACCAAGCATGAGCGATATTGTAAGTCTTGCCCCAAAGAAGCTTGATTACATAATGGTGATGATAAATATAGTGAAGAAAAATTTAAATGCAACAATTCCCAGTCTATTATATATATTTGCAAAAACAAACAAACAAAAAAAAAAAAAAACGTGGAGTGATTTTACACAGTTTCCACAGTGATATTCAGTAATAATTTAATTCAGGAAAAAAGTTATCCATCAATGCAGTCATCAATGCAGTCAACTCAAAACGCTATTCAAATGGAACAGGTAAAACAGTACAACACTTGTGTGGATTATTTATGTTTTCCCTGCATGGTTCAAGGATGGTTGTCCACCACTGTAGTTTTTTTTCTACTCCATTACTGTCAATATGAGCTTATGGTGAGCCATGAGCCTGTCTGGCTAGTGTGAGATTCACAGCCTATTGATTCTTTAGGAGACGGTTGCTCATATACAGTTATCAGTTCCACGTAGTGCGAAATAACCAGGTTTTTGGCTATCTTCAACACAAACTGTTTTACTTCTCTCTGATCATCAGTCAGTTTGTAAATTGCATCAGCTGAGGCAATCTGCAGCACGTCTTGCAACCTCTTATCTTCTACCATGGAGAGTGTGTACCGTCCACAGCAATCCATCTTTCCGGTGAGTTGGTCTGTTTTTCTGATGTGGACCTAGACATTTTGTTTCTGAATTTGAACCCCAACAAATGGTTCAGTTTTGACTGGTGACACTGCGTGCTTATATAAGCAATACAGTAATCTCTAAGAGCAAAGTTAACATTACTGACCTGCATGCTAGCTCCAACATATTTTTGCATTGAGATGTAGCAAGGGATGGAAATGCTCCTGTGATATACAGTTTTATAGCATATGACAATATATTAACATTAATAATGCTAGAAAAATTACTTCATAGAGGAGAAAGCAGAAATAATATGAAAAGGGAAAAACAGTGCTGTCACTACATTCTTCTTGTGCCGTTGGCCACCGCACCTGTTTCTTCTTAGCTTGTTCCCTTGCTAGGACCGCACTTGTGTCCACCTCAATTCAAGATCTTTTTCACTTCTGTTCTTGCTTGGATAGCCATGGTTACTTCTTGTGTTCCTTGTTCTCCAGTTTTTGCTCTACTATTTGTATTCCCACATTTACTTGATCATTCAATTCTATCTAATTTTGGTGTAGAATTTCTCTGTTCCCTGTAGACTTTGGACAGATGTTTTTTTGTCTGTGCCTGAGACTCCTCCCTTACATTCCAGCAGTTCTCTGCTGGCCTAAAAATATCAGAATCACAGACTGATTTTAATTATATTTTGTCCATGAATACTTATTAAATTATTTCAAATGTTCTGTCTACTTCCTTTCATAGCTTTTTCCCTGACTGTGCTGCTTCCAAACATGTATTTAAATATTGAAGCATTTATCCAATCACATTTTAGCCGTTATTTGTTGCTAGGCAGGGTCAAAGTCAAAGAAATCTGCCTGGAGACATGCAGAATCAGATTCACAGGCACTCTCGCAAGGAATAAATGTAGATGAAAATGTTACTTCAACCAATCAGATTTTGAGTTGCGACACCAATGCCTTCTAGAGGGGTATGATGATGTCAGCGTGTCACACAACCTTTGATTGGATAGTTGGAGAGTCAATTAGCCAGAGCTAGCAGGCTGCATCTGTAGTGAGCTGCATGACAACAAATATAGTTGTGTGGATATAATACCTCATTTTTCAACCAATGATGGCTGAAGAAATAGAAGAAATGTATGTAGTTGCGGATTTATTATCAAATACATTTTCAAGACAGACTTTTCAAGAAAAGCTGGGCATCCTAAAGAGAGGTTAGGCAATTCTGAAGCTAGCAGGCCAGTTTCAGCTAGGCAAAGGGTTTGTCTGTCACTTTCAGTCTGCTAACTATGAGCAGGCTCACAGGCTCCAAAGAACAATGTAAATTGTATTGCCGGGAGTGCTTGGTATTTGCCACTGATCGAGGCGAGACCATTGGCTTGATTAAACAAGTTTTGTGACACTGTCGAGTGAGAAAGAAGCCAATATGAGAAACTCTATGAGGCCACTGAATGGATCGCAGGCACTCCGAGTGCACGAAGAGGTCAAGCACAAGATCCTTGTGAGCATGACCACCAACTCCATAGCAGGACAGGATTATTTGCTAGACCGTCCTCGACCCCCAGAAGTTTGGGGAATATAAGAAAAATTTCCTACACACAGCCTTCATGAGCTTAACACAGAGCCATGGAACACTTTTGGATCTGTCTCGGTTTGACACAGAACTGATTGTTATGTATACCACGGATGGTTTTACAAGAAAATCTCCCACTGATCTTTACTCTCTTCATCAGAAAAATCCATGTGACAGCACGGGGTAGCTGTACACATTTATGTGTTTGGCACTGACAATGCCTGTGTCCACTGCTTCTGTCAAGAGAACATTTTCAGACCTAAAGAGAATTATACCTTATGCCAGAAATACAACATGGCAGGCTCGACTTTCAGAATTAGCATGGTGATAGAAAATTACTTCTTAATGGAGCTGAATCACAGCAGATAATCTATACAACAGAGTAACTGAAACCTTTTTGAGAAAACACAGGGAGGACGGATTATGTGTACAAATTATCAGAATTTCGGGTGGGTAAAATGTTTCTATTTTCCAAAATAATATTGCAATTTTATGAAAGGATTATTGTTGATTGTTTATGTGTGATGCAGTGGTAGCTGGAGTAGGACACTTGTACACGCAAGTCAGTAGCAGCATTTATTGTGGCTACACAAGATATCTCTGCGATGTAAAGGCTCTTTATACTGCATTTCTGCGTAATAGTTTTTATAGCCATAAAACAGTTATTGAGGGATGGATTGATAAATGGAGCACTATTAACAGTTTTGGTGTGAAATGCACGGCCTGCCACTGCATTCCAGTGACAAGAGAGCTGTTCTGATATTCATATGTATGTCCTATGCTTACAGTACTGTGTAGTCTGTCCTCTGACTCCCATGCTTGTAGCGTGACATGTCAGGCTGGGATTTTTTTGTCTATGAGGGACTGTATTTTAAATTGTGTACCTTGTGCAGCAGTTTCCAAGAAATGTAGCAAATTACAATTAAAACATTGTTTGTGTGTTTTTGTGTCTTTGTGTTTGTATGAGTGTATAATTTGGTATTGTTTCAAGGTATATCCTGTAAGAAATTCCAGGATGCTTCCCTTTGTGGGTTTTCCTGTTTACCTTTTCAGGAGCACACACACACTAACACTCACAAAAAAACCCAACAACAGTTCAAAGGACATCAGTCTCTCTAAGTTCCCTTGGCCTTGACATTACCACTGTCCACATGCTTTCCCTCTTTTGAGTCTCTAGAGTCCCAGCCACTCCTGTTTTTTTATATGAACATTTCTTTGTCTGTGTCATTTTCCTGTGTGTGCATGGGATCAGGGAAATTTTGTGAAAAATATGTATTTGCGCACAGTTGCTCTAAATTGTTTAATCACCCATGGTCCTGGGGCTAGGGATGTCAAGTAACGCTCAAATAAACAATCCATTCATTTGTTGTAACTATCATAAAGATAAAGATAAATAGATGCCCAATCTGTAAATAGAATTTCCCCATCAAGGGATCAATAACGCATGGTTTATCTTAATCACTATTAAAACACACTCAGTTTGCATCAACTATATGTTTGAACAATCTGGTAACATTATATTCTTAGTAAGTGCCAACTGCCTTCTCTGTTTTGTGAATGGGAAATGGGTAGAGTTAGTGAAAGTAATGTTTGAGAACACTGGGACGATTACAGACAAGCTGTGGTTCACCTGTACTTGACACTGATTCGAGTTCACTGATTCTGGTCAGGCATCATCACATGTTAGTTTGGTTAAAAAGGCATTAATCAGGTGCATCAGAGGCATCTAATGAGAGCCATGAAGGTATTTTATTTATCATTAACCATTTTTGCTTTCCTTTTACAGAAAAAAAAAGAAAATGCTCAAGTGTACTAAGACCAAATTGTCCGTAAGTGTGAATGGGAGAATAAATGTTTGTAAACCTCTATATAAGCCCTGTGAATAACTGGTGACAAAACCATGGTTTACCGCCCAATGTTGCCCAATGTTGGCTGGAATTGGCTCAAGTCTGACTGCAACCCTAAGTGATAGATAAGGTGTGGAGGATAATAAATAGAGTCAATGAAAGGGAGTGATGGTAAACGGTGATGCTCGCAGTGTGTTCCTTGTATCCAGTCTCCTACATAATTGTGCTTTGGCACTCAATAATTGTTTTTGTTTGTCTTGTTCAAGGGCCAGTCTTTTAATGCGGGGTGCCTTGTGTCTATGTGGCAAAGTAGTATTTCAGTTTTTAAGTTCCTGTGGTCTCAGTAGGAGTCTTATTTTCTTTTAAATGCAGCTCTTTTGGTGGTATTCTGAGACCTTATGGTGCCTCATTATTGGCTTGTAGCCCCTTTTCAAATAAGCTCTCTTGTGACACTTGTTTGCAGGCCAATTTGGGGAGTCTTAGCTTGCTGACGTACATACCAAATAACCCTTTGACTGAGTCAAGTTTAGGAGTAAGATGAAGCAGAAGTCTTTTCAAAATAAAACATTTTTCTTTCCAAATGGTCCGTGGTTAGATAGTCTGAATTGCAAAGGGTGAACAAGAAAGGAGCCAAGACCATTCCCTGAGGGGCCCCTGTGCTGCAGACCACCATGTCTAAGACACAGATCTTTGATCTCATAAACTGTGTGCAGTTGGTGAGGTAGTTCCAAGATCTTCTTTGTGAGGTGAGTGTCTACAACCATAAGCTCAAGCTTGTCCCTCAAAGAATCAATCTATGAAATCAATCAAGAAATCAGAGAATGTGATCCTCACAGTGTTTTCAGGGTCCTCTAAGTGAGACAGAGCCTGGTGCAGGAGAGAGATGAATATGCCAAGAGGTAGGCGAACTGTAGTGGGTCCATCGATGGTCAATAAACATCACCAGGAGGCTTAGATGGGCCAGGATCAGCCACTCCAGTATCTTGATGAGGTGTGATGTCAGCAACATCGGTCTGTGACTGTTGAGATCCATTGGTTGCAGCACCTTTGGCACCGGTACCACAGAGAAGGTTTTTCAAAGTTGTGAAACTCTCTCCAGCTTCAGGCTCAGGTTGAAGACATGCTCCACAATCGCACAGAGCTCAAGAAAAAGGATTGGAGAGCAGAGTCAAGGAGCACAGGAGCAAGGAAATCAGCAAGATTATTAAGATGCCCAAAGCACCAAGCTCCAATTGTAGCAGTAAATACACCCCAAACATCAAATGCAGTGAAGACCTGGCAACACAAATGTATATGTCCATTCAGGCTCCTACATCTCATTAACCATACCTGATGGTAAAAAATGGATCAACAGCTGCATCACTCCCTCCTATACATGTTAATGCACCAGAAGCAGGGTTTGGGTTTTCTCAGGAGGACAACCAGTCCAGAGAGGAGTACAAATATGTTGTGGGGGTTTGAGGGAAGGGAGGTTTAGATGTTTGAAATCTTACTGACAGCTCAATAATCCTTAGGCAGAAGATGCAAAGTTCTGGGAATGTGCCCAACCTGGACAAAGAGAAGAGGTACTATCCCATTAATCAAAAGGAGGGCCCTGCTTCAATGTGCCAATACTGGTGGCAGATGTAAAGGCACCAGCAATCTCATCACAACCTCAAGAGGAACCCAAGACAACAGTTGTAATACGAGAGCATAATCTTATGGGTGACTCTGGAGCCATTTATTCATGCATCAGAGAGACTGGCTCAAAACTCCCCCTCTCAAGGTCATCAGTTAAAACCATAGGGAAAACAGAAATAGCGGTGGTCATACAGCAAGTCCCAGTGCTTGTTCTGGAAAAAAATATAATCATATAGTTTCTCTACTGTACTCATTCGCGAGAGGGCATGTTGTGCCCTCTAATGGCTGGTATTGTGTGTACAACAGATGGATTATTTGTGGATTTTCTTGACCACTCCTAAAGCCTAACAATATCAATAATGGCCCAGCAACAAACCAGCAAGCTTTTGCAGACCTCTGTCAATTGGGTACAACTGACACCCAAATCTAATCTGCTCCAGGAAAGGAGCAATTGGAAAGGATGGGTAAAAACCTAGCTAAGCAGGCTGCCAAGCCATCATGACACTTCATTGTACTCTCATGATAAAAAGCAACAGAAGAATTACTATAACGATTACTGGCTTGAGATTATCAGTAGAAACCATATTACATCACTGGTGAAAACACTGACATTGCTCCACAGGGAGCAGGAGTGGTAAAGCTCCCAACACAGCTGCTAGAATGGTTCCAAGTGCCAAACTCTTCCCTGCATTTCACGCTTATGGCAGGGTAGCAGAGGGACACGAAACTCATGAACTAGGACTAATTATTAAAATGGTACCGCAGGTATAGAGCTGCGCCCCCCATTGTTTCAGATCCTCAAGCTCTGCTCTCTAATATCTGAGCAAATGCACAATGGTTCACAGTTATAGACTTGGTTCTGCTTTTTTTTTAGTGTTCCTCTACATCCATACTTCAAGTATCTATTTCCACTGACATGCCAGGTAAAACTAAACACACATACAAAACTGTCAAAAGGATATGTAGAGTCACTATATATTTAAGATTTTGGCCAAAATTTTCAGCATTTAGAAGTAGCAAGTACTGTGATTCAGTGTGTAGATGATTTACTGATCTGCAGAGAATGGCCACACTGATTGGTAATACCAGAAGATAGGATCACTCATAACTATGTCCAGATGATAGAGTATTTTATGTGTGCATGCAAATAGCCCATAGAGTCTGACCTCCCATTGTCAATTGATTGTACTTCAGAGATCCGAGAAGTAATGATGCAAGTCTGACTGTAATCCAACTAACAAAGAAAATTTAAGCTGAAGAATGTCCCCAATGTCCTGTGCAACTCTTAGATTGAGGCCTGAACAGCTGTGTCAATATGCTAAAGGAAAACTTTTTAATGTGGTGTGTCATGTGCAAGGCAAACCTGGAAAAACAGGTTATCTAAGGGCTAATGGTACTCCATTGGCTATTTTTGAGAATTTGCAGCATTATTCAAAGCAATAATCACCCCACAGCAGAAGGTATCCTTAAATGTCGTCACATCCTTTCATTTCCTCTCTCATCAAAGCACAGGATAGAGCGACCCTCTGCAGAAAGCTGTTTGGATCAAAGGGGGAGCTACATAAAACACTTGATGGTCCCCAGAATTGAAGCCAAAGGGGTGCAGGACATTTAATGGTTATAAGCCTGTCTTTGCAGTGGGCTGTGTCAGGAGGGGCATCTGGTGTAAAACTCAAGATATGACAAAATAGACAGTAGGGAAATTAAATTGTCACAGCACCATTGTAAAGAGAAGAGTGTAGACATAAATGATGGTAGTATAGAAGATTTTTCACACGATATACAATATAATACAAGATATCAAAAGAAGAAAAAAAGTTTGCCTTGTGCAGGACAGTGAGCTACATGCAAGAAAAGAGTTTATGTCCTTGAAGTGTTGAACAGTCTGTCAGCCAATGCCTTGAAGGACCTGCAGTAGCATTCCTTCTTGCAGCGGGGATGCAGCAGTCAGACTGAAAGAGCTTAAAACCTCCATAGCATAATGCAGAGGGTGGGAGGGGTTGTCACTGATGATGATGATGATGATGTCCCTGATATCCAGGATAGAAATACAGAGAGAAAAATGAAGGTAGACTACGCAAAAAAGATGGAAATAGTTATAGTGATTATTTTGGTAATTTATTAGCGTGAGTATATGAGCATACAGGTAGACTACATCTTGTATTGACTATGTGCTCTGAAGGAGATCAGTGACAGAAAGTAATGGTAGGTGAAAGCAGATGCAGAACTGCATACAATAGTCTTGTGACAAGGCAGACTAAGAGGGCAAAGGCAGCCCAGAGGATAAAATGGTGGAAGGTGAAAAGGGAAGAGTGTTGTATGGGTTTCAGGGAAGAGTTAGGAGAGGCTCTGGGTGGTCAGGGAAAGCTTCCAGATGACTGGAGAACTGCAGCAAATGTTATTTGGGAGACAGGTAAGTGTGTTGTTTAGAAGGAAAGTAGATAAGCAGACTTGCTGATAGACTGAGGGGATGCAGGAGTATATACAGAGAGTTTAGAGTGGACTGAAGAGAGCAGACAGTATAGGGAAATGCAGTGCAAAGGGCAGGTAGAGGTGGCAAAGGATGTATGATGACTCGTATGTTAGGTTGGAAAGTAAGGAGGGAGATTAATTTATACAGAGATGAGAAGGATGTGCAGCAGGTTCAGGTGACTAGGGATAGAGAGGGAAATCTCTTAAGGTAAATCTTTTTAGAGAGTTAGAGCGGGGCATTTATTGGCATGTCCCAGAAGAATGCTAGAGAGAGTACTTTCAAGAGCTGAATGAATAATGTGGAAAGGCACTTTGTGCTGATTATAAACCTCTGGTGGTATGGAAGCGTCTAGCAGATTCTGGTCAAATTATTCAACAGGATCCTGGAGTGAGTGTACAGAATTGCAATAACAAAAGTGGAATAAAGTGAGTAAGGCCCAACAGCACCTTTTCTACCTGAGGAAATTCAAGAATGCTAAGATCTCTCAGAAGCTTATCATAAATTTCAAACCAGGGTGTGGCCACAGCATACTAACCCAACATTTCTTAATGTGGTTTTCCTTCTGCACTAAGGCTGAGCAGCAGCCCCTCAAGAAGGTCGTGAAAACCGTGGGAAGAATTATCAGGATCTCCCAGAGATAAGCACCATCCACACCTCCCACTGTCCAAAGCAAGTCCACAACATCCTGTGGGACCACTACCACCTAACATGAAACCTCTTCCACTTCCTCCCCTCTGAGAGGGGGTATAGGCCCATGCACACCAGAACCACCAGATAACTTTTTATTGTACTTTATTAATCCTCTCTGTTTTTAACCCATCATGGATGAGCCATGAGCAGTTGCCAGCCATGTAACAGCACCAGAAGAGCAGTTAGAGGTTCAGAGCCAGGAATTGAACAAGGAATGTTCAGTTCCAAGGACTGCCTCCCACCCCCCCCCCCCCTCCATTCCACTAAGTATGAACTAGGTTAATAATTCCAATAACTAATGACATTGATGGCATACTTTCTGCATTTTTTTTCTTCTTGCACTTTATAGGGGTACTATGTCAATGGAGGATGCTCAAAGCTATACACCATTATTATCTAATTCTGTGGTTTTTGACAATGACAAAAGTATCGATTGATTGAAACTTGACAGAGCAGATGTCTGCATTTGTGAGCCACATTACAGTTTCATGCCCAAAAGATTTGCTTTAGGAATGTTGGTCGATAAGGTCAGAGGGAGCTGCATTATGCCTTTGTAGATCTAGAAAAAGCTTAAGACAGGGTGCCAAGAGAGGAACTATGGTACTCTATGAGCAAATCTGGCATGGCAGAGAAATGTTAGCATGGCAGGTATGCGCTGTGAGACAGGGATAAGGTATGCTTTAAGTTTGAGAGAGAAGTTCAAGGTGAGACCAAATTAGGGATCAGCTATAAGCCCCTTGTCTGCAGTGGTGATGGACAGGCTGAAAGATGAGGTTAGACAGGAAGACCATGATGTTTGCAGATGACACTGTATTCTGTCTTGAGAACAGGGGGCAGGTGGAGGAAAATCTAGAGAGGTGGAGGGAACAAGGCCCAGTGCACCTGTGTGAGTTAAACCTTCTGAACAATCTGTTGTATGTGAGGTTTCTGTGATCTGAGCAGTTGGTTTTAGGATATTTTGTCCCCTCCAGCCACTCCTGCAAGGCCTCTGTGACAGTCAGCAATGTTGACAATGCTGGCTGCTGTATCCAAACAAATGGGCGAAGGGACAATGGAAGGGCAATGGAAGGTGCAGCCAGCAGTTGAGTTGATGAAGCATTGGCAGAAACTCTGCAGCTGCTTCCGATTAGTGTGCTTTGGGTGGCAGAAGACTGCCTGGATCTTCCAGGGAATTAGACAGTCTGTCCACCCGCAACAATCAACCCCAGAAACTCTAGAGGAGGTGTGAATGGGAGTTCCCCAGGAATCGCTAGATGACTTGGCAAACATGCGCCCCGAGAACACCAGGATGTTGTCAAGGTATATTACCACATAGATGTCCAGTATTTCCCTGAGCATGTCATTCATCATGGCCAGGAGGGCAGCGGGGGTGAGGCCAGAAGACCATGATGAGGTACTAGCATTGGCCACATGAGTCTTGAAAGCATCTTCCACTCACCTCTCTCACATATTTGTACCAGCTGGTAAGTACTCCGGAAGTTGGTTGGAACTTTGAGAGGATAGTGGACTCCTGGAGGGGCTTGAATCCCCCCCTTAACAAAAAGTTGGAAGTGTTTAACGTGATCAGTGAAACCTTGGCCTGGTTGCTGAACTGAAAGTCGGTGAAAGGGTCCTTGGCACCTAAATCAGTGAATATTCACCATCAGTGTTGTCCATGCTATGACAGGTGGACTTAGAACCTTGGCAGGCTGGGTCAGCTCCTTCTGGAGTGACCTCCATCTTGTTCACAGTACAGGCATAGACCCTATCTCTCCAGGATTCCTTGGCAGGGGTAGTTGCCCCCACCACTCACGTTTCAACCCCATCCAGAGTGCCAGGATGGGGTTGAAAGAGGTGAGGCAGTGGGTGTCTCCATCCTGTGCCACTCTTGCTCCCTAGCACTTTGGTTGATAAGAGTGTTGAGGTTGAAATGTGTGTCCCTCACCAGTTTGTCCTTCAGTTCTTCAATGAGCCCCCTCTAAATCATGCAGTACAGTCTCCAACCAACGAGAGTCCAGAGTTCAATAACTTGAGCGGAAAGGGTGTGGTTACACTGCTTTTGGTCAAGAAGCCTGGAGCCAGCATCTTGTCGGTCAAACACCTGATTGAACTACTCTTCAAACACCACATAGTTGTCCCTTAAAACTGGATTGGTATATAGGGTAAGATTGTATCCCTGGTGGTGTGGGTCGTGATGGATACCACATTAGCTGCATCTGACAAGAACATGCTGGGCTGGGGGTCAAAGACAGAGCCACACTGCACCCTGAACCTGCGGTAATCTGAGAATCCTCCATTGTAGGGTTTTGGATTAGCCAGGGTGGGCTCCCAGGTTGACATAGCAGCAACAGACAGCGTTCAGGGCGGAGGCACAGAGACAGGGCCTGGTGTGGACTTTGGCGGGGCAGTGGCACCCAGTGATCTGGGAAGACAGCATGGTCATCTAGCTGATGAGGGTTGCTTGCTGTTGGGGCTGACCGGACTGGGTCCTCAGCTCCTCCATCATGTTGTGCACCATCACCACAGCCTGGGTGAGCTGCCAGATGTGACTGGCGAGCAATGCTCCCTGGGTTGGATGACTTGCAGTACCTGGGTGACAGATAGCTCAGCTGATGGTCTACCTGTGGCTGCAGGGTCTATGATGGTGATGATGATGATGACCACACCAAATAGATTTATTAATGATACATTGTTAGCAGAGGATCAAGGAGTACATTTGGGAAGAATGGTATACCCTAAGGTAATTGCCATCTGAGAAAAAGAAATAATGCAAGGGGGGGGGGGTAGAACACAGTCATTTGTCAGACATTTTTATCCAAAGCAACTTACAGAAGATATGGCAGGGATATACTCAGGACCTCATACATGCAAAGCATGCACGCCACCACTGAGCTACACGTTCACATTGCCAATTATACGATTTTGTGTCAATATCCAGATAACCATGGCAGAAAAATTTACTCAGAGATTTGAAACAAGGTGTTCCCTGAGAGGGCTGATCCCAGATACTGGTTGGATCCCACAGGACACATCTCACAACAACCTACTCATCTTTAACGGATAACCACCCCAGTTGGGTAGATTCTGCTTAGATAGAGCAGATGATACAGGATCTGGAGCAGTCACTGGAGTTCTTGGACTTTATTCACCAGGCCACTGCTCACAAACATGAGTTGGCAAATTTATGTGCTACATCTCAGTGGCCAGGTAGTGGAAAGGCTCTTGCATTCCTGCAACAGAAAGGTCCCCTGAAGCAACTTGGAGTAGAGTTTGAGCAGCTTAAGAAGAAGAAGAACCAACTGACTGTAAAACTCTCACTCTGACAATAACCTATTAATCACTGAGAGGTGTGGGACCATAATGCTTTAAGTACTTTTGTTCTGTATGGCTTTAAGAGAATCAAAATATCATGGTTGATGATCACATCAAGAAAAAAAGTATTACCGCCAGTTTTGATTGTTTCATATACTCTCCACACTCATATGTGATTTTGCTGACTATAGAGTAGAATGACTTAATTATATACCTAAATCCTGACTTTTCGTAGTGTTGCAATGACATAAAAGTACTGTAGATGGTAAGACTTCAAAGTATCAAAGAGGGCAAATGTAGAGGAAATGTTTTGAGAACTCAAGGAAATGCTGCAAAATCTCAAGGGCTGTGTGTCAACTAAAGTGTGGTCAGGAGCATTAAAAAACGCTGGGCAAAGAAAATAGTTGTCCACTAAAATTGTCTGGAACAGGCTAGGGTTGTATGTCTTATGTATGAAATAAACTCTACTGCATCAAACTCGGACAGTCTGCAGTGTGTTATAGAATGATTCCCAGTATTTTGTTTACTCTTACTAAAAAAAACTAAGTTGGTTTAAGAAGCCATATCATACCTGACCCAAACCTGATCCTCAATATTTCTTAAAAACAGCAAATGTGGCTGCTTTTCTGTCAGGAATGATGGATATCTAGGATGAAGGCAAGAACAAAGAAATGGCAAAGAAGAGGTAGACATGGACATATTTCCTGAGCATTGACAACAGGGCTCTGGAAACTCAATCAATGCTTGCCCCAGAGGTCACACATGGAAACACAAGCAGCGTGTGGGGCTGCAACCTGATTTAATCTAACTGTAGGATTCCTGCCACAGACATGCATATGTAGCAGACTTGACAGGAAGATGATCAAGGTGTGACATGAATTACTGAGATAAGAAACATTTTGCACTTACAAATTTAAACATCCTGATATTTCAAAGATGTGGCACATAATATAGCCGCTTTAATGAACCCTCTAAAGGACATAAACAGAATGCAATTCCAGTTATAATCTTTTGAAAATGAAAAATTACTGATTGTGATTCCTCATAAACACACAAATCCAAATGCAGGCACAGGCATATACAGTATAAGTTCTTGAACACATGTATGATTTAAATTACTAGTCAAAACAGGGTAGAAAAGGAATGTGTTTTTTTCTTTTTCAAATTAACTCATAAGTAAGTAATTTTTTTTGAAAATCAACTGAAAATGTATGTAAAACTTGCCACGGGAATAGATGATGCAGACCCCATATATAATTTAACATCCATTTTCTCTGTTTTATGAGGGATTTAAGTGGTTCAAGCTGAAATCTGTGATGAACTGGAAGCAGTAGAGTGTGGAGTGAATTGAGGAGTGAAAGAGACAGAAATGGTTTCACACAAATGCCCTAACAAACAACCTGATAGCCACGCAGCCACAAAGCCATACACTCAATGTCCCGTATATAGGCCCAGTAAAGTCCACTTAGCTGATTGAACTGGAAGTGACTGATTGATGGGGAGCGTTTGGATTGATGGCAGCTGCTTGACATTACACACAATACACACGCACACACAAATGCTAATAAATTCTGAATTTCCCTCTGAACAAGCAAAAAATTAAAAAAGTTAACATTGAATGCAAATCTGATTTGGACAGTATTACAACTTGATTGCACAACAATTAACAGAAATAAAAATAAGAGCAACGAGACAAAACACAAAATAGCCACTTAATATTGTATTCCCATCAGAAGCCTCATCAGCAATTACAATACTTTTACATTCTCTATACATCCATTAGCCCATTTGAGAATACATATTTACCAAGTATTGTGGGTTGAATAAAGATGCCATAGACTGCTGAGTTGGACACTTTTTCTCATGCAATTCATCTTTATTATGGGTATCCACTCTTATTTTCACATGAGCATGTATGTGAACACACACCCACCCACATATATACACAGGGGAAGGTCAGCAGAACCATGGTCATGTTGCTGTTGGCCCTGGTTGTTATTCCAACAGACACAAACAGATATCAGGGGCTGTTGCTAGGATACAGAGACAAAGTGTCTGCTTCCTGTTGGATCAGTCAGAGGAAACAACGTTTATGTTTCTGATGAAAATGCCATTTATAAAAGCCTTTCATCTTCTATCTTTTGTGTGTGTGTGTGGGGGGGTGCACATGGGTGTCCGTCTATCTAGAAAGAAATGCATTCTTTGACTGCAGAATATGTATGTAAGTGTCTTGTGCTAATTTTCACAACTATAAAACTATTATTCCAGAGGTCATGTTCTTACTTTCCCCTCACTGGGAGTGTCAAAGAAAATATAGAAAGCCAGACTATATCCTAGTATATTAAAGTAGATCAAAAAGTGAAAGAAAATACAATCAAATCAGTAAAATGATACATTAAAATTAAATACTTTTTTAGTGAAACAAAAAAACAAATACTATAAGGCCTAAAAGAGTGGCAAGAAAACATGTGGGGAGTAGTGATGAGAGCAACCATTAGTGGTGACTGGCTATTAAAGGACTAGATCAGTAAGTCCTAGCAGTTCTTGCCTGAGTCAGAAAAAGAAAAACAAATGAGGACTGGAAAATCAGTCTGGCATTCTCATTTAGATTTTCACTTGTGGAAATCTGAATGAAGTCCTTCATTTCTTAAAAATAACAAAATTTGTTATCCAAATGAGAATTGTATGTATATCCCAGACCCATGTGAGACGTGAAGTGAGAATCAGTGTGCCACATATCAAGAAAATTGTCCGTTTCAATGCAACAAAAATCATCATTGTTTTCATAAATCTTCAGTACTTTACCCTGGTCAATAAGAATAAACTAAAAATAAACAACCACAACAAAAAACCCTGCAGTTGGTAGCGTTGAACAAGCAAAACTCACACTTAATGTTGATAAAATTAAATTTTTGTCATGCTTATTCAAGCTTAATTTCTTGCATATTGTCAGATTAAAAGGTAATTACTTAATTATAAAATAAAGTTAATAAAATTAACAAAATTGTTCAATTTCACATTTATAGATAATGGATAAAGAATAACAAATATTATCTTATATTGAGTAATTATTACAGGCATTTATTAATGTATTTTGTTTTTTAAATCTTACATCCCATATTGATTAAGTTATTGCCACTCTAGATTCACAGCAAGTAGGTTCCAAATTGAAATTCTATGGTAAATTGGAGCCTATTTCTTTGTGTGTTCTTGCCAAATGTGTGGGACCCCTCCAGTTTTTCGGCCTTTCTCCCACAGATACAGTAAATAACATACAGTTGGTTAACTGAAAACTAATTTGGCAGTTGGTATGAATGAAAATCAAATTCAATTGCATTTGAAGAAAGAACAAACTATTGCTGTTCCAGGCTTCAACAAAACTGAACTCAGTGTTGTGATTTAAAAAAAAAAAACAAGGGTTCAGATTGGATTACCCAATCACTAGAACGAACTATGAATACATCCACAATTACCTACTTCAAAACCTTCTCTGGGATTCCTTAACTAAATTCTTTGTGCAGCTTGGAGAGATGTAATGACTTAAAGGTTAGGAGTGTCGTTTACTTCACTTGCATAACAGCTGCAGCTTCTCTTCTCCACCCACATCTCACCAGTGACACCAGTGTCCTTCTTTGTACTAAGGAGACAGTTAAACAAAAGGCTTAACCCCCAAGTCTGAGTTCATTAAGATAACTGCATCCATTAGAGATAAGAATAGGGTAGATACATTTCTCTCTTATTCTTGATAGTTTCTTTTCCTTTTGTTTTACCAACACATGGAAGAGCACACACACACACGCACAAACACACACACAGACACATAAACACACACACACACACACACACACACACACACACACACACAGAGAGAAAAACATACACACACACAACAATCTGTTATAATGGCATCCATCATCTCACATCTCCCACGCTATGCTCTCCTTCCTACTCTGTTCCCAAGGTGACGGCAGTTTTTGCATCACTATTGGGTTGTTTCTACGGTTACTGAGAGATGACGAATTGTAACAGATGCCCTTTTTCCACACCCCCCTTTTTTTTGCTTCTGAGTCTGCTGTTATTATTTTTTTTAGGGCAGAAATTAAAAAAAAAACAACACATTTTAACTTAAGCATAATGGCTTGTATTAACTGATGCACTCACTGTAAGTGGCAGAATTGTGAATAGTTGAAGGTACCAGAAAAAAAGGTCAGTGAAACTTTATCAGAAAAGATGAAAGCACAAACTGAGCAAAGAGGAATGGTGCAACATCTTGTCATCATCAGAACCAGAGTGAATTATAACCCTATTGATTTAACCGATCATTAATTATGTTTAAGTCTACAAGAGGTCTTTCCATAATGTCTTGGAAGTTATGGAAAAAAGATGGTTTGAGAGAGGAATCAAAGAGGCTCTGTCAAACTGGAAAAAAAACATTACTGAACAGAGGAGGATTTTAAGACACAACTCTTCACCAACATATAACGCTATGTTAAGATCCATCCCAGTGATGACACTGATGACTGCAGGTCCACCCAACAGGACTGCCACCTCGCGAAGTACGCCAATCACACTGTCCTCCTGTCCCTACCGTCTCATCCCACAGTCCACCACAGTTCAGGCCTCTAGGACTTTGCCCTCTGGTGCAAAGTCTCCTGCCTGAAGCTGAATGTGAACAAGACTAATGACATGGTCATCACATTCTCAAGTAGGTGGAGGCAACCAGGAGAGGCAATCACCACCACCATACAGGAGGGAGCCAGAAGAAATGGCGAAGGAGTATAGATACCCGGGCACTGTTTTTGACAGCCTCCTGAAGTTTTCCTCTAACACTGAGGAAATCATCAGGAAATGTTGCCAATGGCAGTTACTGCTCAGGAAGCTTCAATGTCAGTCGAATATTAGAAACAGACAAAAAGACCCCCCCCCGCTGAGTGCAATTAATGCCGCTAATGATATATTTATTATATAAATGCAGAGCGAGCGTACCTACAATGAGCATAGTCATTTATTTTTATTTATCCCTAAAATTTGTTTATAAATTAATTCTCTGCAAGTAACCCATCACGGATGAATCATGTGCAGTAGGCTGCGGAAAAAAGGAACCAGGAATGTTCAGTTCCAAAGACAAAGGCTCTACCTCCTGCACCACACCGTCCCTAAGCTTTGGGGCAGCAGTAGGATAGTTCAGTGCGTTGCTCAATAACACTTCACCAGGCCAGGAATTGACCCATGAATGTTCCATTCAAAGGGCTGCCGCTCTAACCTCCCTGAGCCACGCTGGACTTGACAATCGCAGGGCCACACATATATATATATAAATATATATATATATATGGAGAGGGAGAGAAACACACACACATACATATACGTATATATATCTATCTATATATATACACACATGTATTATATATGTATCATACCACTGCCACAAACCCCAGTTGCAGGGCCATATATACAGACAGACAACCATTAACTCATTCATTTAGGACCATTTTTCCCATTTTTTTTTCCAATTAACTTGCATATTCCACTTTATAGGTCAATTACTTCATATTTATTGAACCCTACATGCAATTTAATGGCCCTTAATCAATGTCATCTTTTTTTTTTCCTTTTCTAATTTTCTCTTGAAATAGTGGTATTTCAGCACAATTCAGCAATGCCAGAGGGAGTGAATGCAAATAACCTGGCAGCATAGTAAGTTATACATTGGCAGTAAGAAGGATGATGTGCACTTGAAAAGGGCAAACTTCACAAACGATTTCAAACACAGTATTTGATTAAAGAAAATCTGAAAAATAATTGAATTGTTAGCTATGGACAGAGACAATAATATGTCATCCATTAAAAATAAAACACATTTGCGAGATTCATTAACACCAAGACTGCCCAACACATCCAATGCAATGCAGATTGATCGCAGACCCCTGCCTTTCAAAGTAAACTCCATTGCGAGCAGGAGATTGAGATGTAAAAACAAGTGAACGGTGAGCCACAGTACAGTACACAATCTGTACTGCCCTACAGTACGGATAGTGTGGGCTAATTGCATGTTGTTAAAAAAAAAAAGTGAGCGTGTTCGCCTATCATCCATCCACTCTGTAGCATCGGACATACTGAACAGCCAGTCAAATATTGTGATCCAAACAGTGTAACTTAAATACAAAGTATAGTACGTATATATATATATATATATATATATATATATATATATATATATATATATATATATATATATATATATATATATATATATATAAATACAAAGTATAGTACGTATATATATATAGATATATATATATCTATATATATATATATATATATATATATATATATATAGATAGATAGATAGATAGATAGATAGATAGATAGATAGATAGATAGATAGATAAGGATAGATAGGTAGATAAAGATATATATATATAGATATAGATATATATATATATAGAGAGAAAGAGAGAAAGAGAGAGAGTTCTTCTTCTACTTCTTCTTCTTCTTCTTCTTCTTCTTTCAGCTTTTCCCTTCAGGGGTTACCACAGCGAGTCAACTTTCTCCATCTAACCCTATTCTCTGTATCCTCCTCTCTCACACCAACTACCTTCATATCCTCTCTCACTACGTTCATAAATCTTCTCTTTGGTCTTCCTCGAGACCTCTTGCCTGGTAGCCCCAATTCCAGCATCCATCCATCCACCAATATATTCTCTATCCTGCCTCCGCACATGACCGAACAATCTCATGCTGGCTTCTCTGACCTTCTCTCCAAAACATCTAACATGTGCCGTCCCTCTGATAGACTCATTCCTGACCCTATCCATCCTGGTCACTCCCAAAGAGAACCTCAACATCTTCATATCTGCAACCTCTAGTTCTGCCTGCTGTCTTTTGGTCATGGTAACAGTTTCTAGTCCATATATCATTGCTGGTCTCACCACTGTCTTGTGAACCTTTCCTTTTATTCTGGCTGATAGTCTTCTATCACATAGTACCCCTGACACTTTTCTCCACCCATTCCAACCTGCCTGGACCCGTCTCCTCACCTCTTTTCCACACTCTCCGTTGCTCTGGACTGTTGACCCTAAGTACCTGAAATCCTCCAGCTTCTTGATCTCCACTCCTTGTAGCCTCACTGTTCCACCCGAGTTCCCCTCATTCACACACATATATTCTGTCTTGCTGCGACAAACTTTCATTTCTCTCCTTTCTAGAGCATACCTCCACCTCTCTAGATTTTCCTCTACCTGTTTTCTGCTCTCACTACAGATCAAAATGTCATCCGCAAACATCATGGTCCATGGGGATTCCTGCCTAACCTCATCCGTCAGCCAGTCCATCACCATTGCAAAGAAAAAGGGGCTCAGAGCTGATCCCTGATGGAGTCCCACCTCCACTTTCAACTTCTCTGTCACCCCTACAGCCCACCGTACCAGTGTCTCACAGCTAGCATACATGTCCTGCACCAGTCTAACATTCTTCTCTGCCACTCCAGACTTCCTCATACAATACCAGAGCTCCTCTCTTGGCACCCTGTCATATGCTTTTTCTAGGTCTACAAAAACACAATGCAACTCCCTCTGACCTTCTCTGTACTTTTCTATTAGCATTCTCAACGCAAATACTGCATCTGTAGTACTCTTCCTAGGCATAAAGACATACTGCTGTTCACAGATGCTGACTTCTGCTCTCAGTCTAGTTTCCACTACTCTTTCCCATAACTTCATTGTATGGCTCATCAACTTTATCCCTCTATAGTTGCCACAATTCTGCACATCCCCTTTATTCTTAAAAATAGGCACCATCACACTTTGTCTCCATTCTTCAGGCATCTTCTCACTCTCTAAGATCCTGTAAAATAATCTAGTCAGAAAATCCACAGCTGCCTCTCCTACACACTTCCACACCTCCACAGGTATATCATCAGGACCAACTGCTTTTCCACTCTTCATCCTCTTCAGTGCCTTCCTCACTTCCCTTTTACTAATTTGTGCTACTTTGTGGTCTACAATAGTCCCCTCTTCTACCCTTGTCTCTCTTTCATTTTCCACATTCATCAGCTCTTCAAAGTACTCTTTCCATCTTCCCATCACTCTTCTAGCATCTGTCAATACATTTCCCTTTCTGTCCTTAATCACCCGGACCTGTTGTACATCCTTTCCATCTTTATCTCTCTGTTTCCCCAAACTGTATAGATCATTCTCACCCTCCTTACTATCCAACCAAGCATACAAGCCATTGTACTCCCTTTGTTTTGCCTTTGCTACCTCTATCTTTACCTTTCGCTGCATCTCCCTGAACTCCTGTCTGTTCTCTTCAGTCCTCTCAGTATCTCACTTCTTCTTTGCTAACCGGTTTCTCTGTATATACTCCTGCACTTCCTCATTCCACCACCAAGTCTCCTTATCTACTCTCCTTCCAGATGACACACCAAGTAGTCTTCTACCTGTCTCCATGATAACACTAGCTGTAGTTGTCCAATCATCTGGAAGCTCACCCTGACCACCCAGACCCTTTCTCAACTCCTCCCTGAAAACCATGCAACACTCCTCCCTTTTCAGCTTCCACCACTTTGTCCTCTGCTCTGCCTTTGTCCTCTTCATCTTCCTTGTCACCAGAGTCATTCTACAAACCATCATCCTATGCGGTCTGGCTACACTCTCACCTACAACTACTTTGCAGTCACTGACCTCTTTCAGGTTACCTCGTCTATACAAGATGTAATCTACCTGTGTGCTCCTACCTCCGCTCTTATAAGTTACCCTATGTTCCTGTTTTTTTCTGGAAAAAGGTGTTCACAACAGCCATTTCCATCCTTTTTTGCAAAATCTACCACCATCTGTCCCTCTGCATTCCTATCCTGGATACCAAATCTGCCCATCACTTCTTCATCCTCTCTATTGCCTTCACCAACATGTCCATTGAAGTCTGCACCAATTAACACTCTCTCATTTCTGGGAATATTCTGCATATATATATATATATAGCATGGATGCTAATAGAGCTAGGTTTATCAAATGAGCTATGTATAAGGTGCTGCCATCTCCCCAGAACTTTTTGAGTGAGGATGCTGCCTGCCCATTGTGTTTTGGGGTGGGCACACTTAGACATATATCGTCAGGGTTGGCGTCATAACCAGGTCTTGAAATGTTTGGCAGCAGAAGTGGATGAAAAGCAGCTCGAGATAAATTCTTTCGTATATGATAGAAAGGCTAAACAGATTAAATTTGTACGTGAGGGAGAGAAGTTTAGACCATTTGGGAACAGACACCACGCAGGGCAGCTAAGTGTAGGTAGGGCCAGGGAGCTGATTTGAACGAGCAGGTGGTTGTATCAGCATATATAGTTAGCACCTGGCAACGACTGGATTTGTTGCTGCGGTATTTTATCAAAATTATGGTCTCCTTGAAGAGGCTGGTGAACGCAAAAAATATGCTGAGATGGCAGCAGAGGCAGAGCAGTGGCGCTGGACGGCTTGGGTGAAGCCTGTGGAGGTGGGATGTCGTGCGTTTGTGGCAATGTCTGTTGCCACAAATGTCTGTTACCCTGAGCAAATCTTGAAAAAAAGAGTGTCCTATTCCTAACTAGGAGCTTGATTCCAGAGCCATGCTACAGTATGTATTGAGGATTGTCAAACTATATTTAGCTGGCACCATTTCACCTCTTGCACTGACTCCTTCCCCACTGGGGAGGTGATATTCCACATCCCAAGAATCAGTTTGCCTTTTTTTCTTAAATGTACATATATGCATTCTTGCCTTCGCATCGTTCCCAACACTGTGCTGGAGAACAGGTGACAGGTGAATCGACAGGTGAGTAGTCTAGGGTGTAAACACACCTCGTCCGGTGTATTGTGTACATCTGTATTTCAAAATGATCCATGGGAGAGTGGATATATCTGTAAGAAACACTGTGAATAATACATCTACACAACCAAAAATAGAATAAAGAGGAAAAACGTGCCAAGGAAAAGACAAATAGTTTCAGCAAGGTAAACTCAATAAATGATATTAAGCTCAGTGTTTTGAGAAAGAGCATGAAAGATTACATTTCTTTGTCTACCATGCATCTCGACATTGAGACACCCCGACAATAGTTTGCCTTAAAACATGAATGCAAGTGTTAGACACATTGATATACGCACACACCTGTGTTGAGTATTAAAGTTCATCACACACTCAAACACACACGCGCATACATACACACACGCGCATACATACACACACACACACACACACACACACACACACGCACACACACACACACACACACACGCACTCAAACATGCTCATCCCCCCCCCCCCCCCCCCCCCCCCCACACACACACACACATTCAGCACACACTCCTCCATACATGGGCAAAAAAGCACACACAGTGGAGCAGTGAATCATTCAGTCCTCTTTTCTCTTGGATATCAACCAATGGGCTCTGTGATTACCATGGCAACACATGAGAAGACTGCCTGTGAAGTCTACATAGCTAAATTTACTCACATGCACACCAACATGATGTTTAATGACAAACTAAATATACATCCTAAAACATATACTCACAAACATACAAAATTTGCAAATTTGCAAAATATCATTGTGAGCAGTTAAATTTTATTTGGACAATGCCATCCTAACTTTCCACTTCAATTACAAATATATTCTTGCGACACCAAGGACAAGGATGTCCCCATTAGCCCTCCCCAATGTATACAGACAAATTTGTACTTGCTTAAGGAGGTTACTTGCTTCAAGCTGAACTCCTTTAATAAAATTTAACACGAGAGATGTACATTACATCATTTATACAAGAAGGACCAAAGATGAGAATTACACATGAGAATTACAGAAAGAAAAATCCAAAAACGTCTCATAAGTGCACCTCAAACATTGACACGTTCAACATTGCCTCTTACTGTTTCTAAGGCACACTTGACCAGTATACTCTATCTGACTCTTGAAAACTTGTGAGAGAGCAAATCTGTCCTATGCTCCTGGCAAATGGCAGTTAAGTGCTTGGTCACCCAAGGCAAACAAGTCCTACTTGAGGGACCAGACAAGTGTGGTTCAGTAGACCTCTCTATGACAAATAGAAACTATGGACCTATGGACCTTGTTTTTCCTTGCAAGAAGGCAGAGGGCAAAGCTTCAAGGCAAAACCCTTAAAGGCCTATGGAACCAGTCTCCTGGAGAGGTGTTGAACTTTTTCCCCCAGTTCAGGTATAAGATCTTTTGCTAACAAATGAGGAGCAGTTCTGAATTGCTCAGAGCAGACAGACCTGATAATCAGAAGAACTTAAACAGAAAGAAAGAATTTGGCTTAGCTTGCTGCATTGTACATTGCTACTTTTTCCCACCCTGGATGGTACCAGTTGGCTAGGGGTCAGTTGTAATAGCATGATTGTTGTTGTCAGGCCTATTTTTGGTACATTTGCTTTTGGTATTTAATTATTTACTTTATTTAACCTTTATTCAACTAGGTAAGTCAGTAGAGAGCAGTGTCTCATTTATAATGATGTCCTGACCAGGTAAGAGTGGATTACTTTGATATTCACAGAAGTTGAGCTTTTCTTCCTGTGATGACAGATATTTTTAGTGAGGTACAATATTATACAATGGCTGAGGTGTTTTAGTGAACTTGCTTGTGTCTTAAGCTTTAGTGTTTATGTGCAGTTGTTTTTTGTGGGAGTGAATTTGAATTTGACTGAGGCATTGTTCTCATTTTCACTCAATCATTTATGTTGAAGGGGAGATTTTGTTTCACCATCACTCATTCTCCAAAGCCATATAGGTATATTGCCAGCTGCATCTGTTTGCTTGGAGAGAGGTAGAAAAAAAGCAATTTTTTTCCGTATGAGACTAAGGTTTGAGCACACAAGCTTGTACTCCAGTTGAATAAGTAACCCAGAGGTTTTTAACATTTTTGTATGGGAATAATTTTGTTTGTGGGGTTTGTTTTCTTTAATTATTTTTTTAGAATAGGGTAAAGAGGGGCCATTACTTACTTTCATTAGAATGGCCACCAACAGTAAAGCAAAGTGGAAGAAAACACCAATACCTACCACAGAAATCAAACAACTTCAGTTTGGTGTAACAATGGGAACCCTGTCGAGGCTCATCACGGCTAAATATCACTTAGATGGTCTAGAAGACACATTTGTGGCTAGGTACCTGATCAAAAGGACAGTAGGGTTTGGCCATGAAAAAAGTGAGAGAGGTGTTTCCTGACTGTCAGAAGATTAAGTATAAGTCTTCCTACTGCATTTCTGTTTTTAAGCTAGGTGAGATGATATACTGAGAAATGTACATAGGTTGGGAAATGACTAAGCCCAGAGAGACAAAGAGACAGATGCTGTCTGTGGAGGTACAAGACTTGAAGGCTGAATTGAGAGCAGGGGAATGTGTCACAGGCAAACTGAAAGCTCATTTAGCTGCTCTTTTGCCAGGCTCCTAAAGTACAAAGGGAATATCAGAGTCAAACAAGTTGCCCAACTAAGAGGAGAGGAGCCAAGTTGTTGTGTACACACCTCCAATGATGCTGATAATGACGCTGCTGTTTATCCCCTTCCAACCCAAGTGTCTCTGGATGCTGAACTGTGGCACTGGGGGTGTTATAGTGCTGTGATGGGATGGGCGGGCAGACACCGCTAAGTGATGGTGGATCAGGGCAAAAATCCAGAGGCAGAGATTCCCTTAAAATGGTTTATTACCAGAAACCCAGGTCAAATGATGGGTCCCTGGGCCCAGGGCCAATGATGCCAAACTCGTTGGACTCGCCCAATTAACACAACAAATGCTCCCCTTTTACTTGGTGGCCTCTTTTTGCCACTGAATGGACCCATCAACGGCAAGGACCATTAGGAGAAGCTAAGCCCTTGTCACCACCGCATGTTGCTCCACGCTCACATGTGTGAGAGCACCCAGATGCGCGAGAGCGCCCACACAAGAACCACCCTACAGCCGCAAAGGTATGGAACATGTGTGTCCCTCCAGGACTGTCAAATACACCCTCTCATTAGTATCTCTTGCCGTGTCAGAGATATATGGCAGTGCCTCCTCTGATAAACAAGCAACTACCACTCAGATCCACCCCCATTATCAGTTGCGATAAGGTGATAAACAAAGCAGCCAAACATGAACTGGATAAGCGACCTAAAGATCAGAAACATCCAAATTAGGTTGGAATGGAGATGAAGTTATTCCTTACGATAGCCCTCAGATTACTGTTATTAATTGCTATCAACTGATTACTGGGTACTGTTTTGCAAGATCATGAGGTAACAAGAATGAGAGCCAGAGTGGATACAGCTTTGGAGGAAGAAAGAGAAGCGGTTGAAGAAAGTTGGAAAGCAATCCAAAACAGTGACTGACTGCATTACTTGTTTTGTGGTATGGCATTGGAAGTGAAAACTGGCTTTCCATCAATTCCTAATACATCAATGTCTGCTTGAATGAAAGGTGTCACTATTGACCTACAGAGTTTCATTTCAGCAGCCATACAAACTGAGAAGGATGTGGAGATCAAAGTCAGGAGACTGGATGACAAGAGAGCTGGAACGTCATGTGTGTAGTTAGGAAAGTGACATAACTGTGAGCATAAAGGTCACTGGCATGTTTTGGAAATATTTCATATAACTATGTAACTTTACTGTTCTGTGAGAAACTATGCTTATTATCAAAACTCATGTCTCCATGGGGAGGGGAGGGAGACAGACAAGTCAAAACAAAAGCATGTGCACAGCCTCAAGGGAAGTATCCTTGCTTGATCAACTGTCTGTCCCCCTGACAAGGTGTCCTTTTCTGTCTCATATGAAAAACCAAGATGGCACCTCCTCTCTTACTATGGGACCATCGTGGGAGCAGACACATCTCCTGATTGTGTCCTTCAAGATGGTGCCTCCTCTCTATGCATAAAAACCCAGCCCTGCTGTATGTTCTTTGTACTCTCTTGCAGACTATTTGTACTCTACATAACAGGTACATCTCTGAGCTCAAAGAAATAAATAACGAAAAATCCTAAGCTCTTCTTGGATTCCGGTTTGTTTTACTTATTGCATCTCATAGGACCTTCTTCTTCTTCTTCTTCTTCTTCTTCTTCTTCTTCTTCTTCTTTTTCTTCTTCTTCTTCTTCCTCTTCTTTCGGCTTTTCCCGTCAGGGGTCGCCACAGCGAGTCAATTTTCTCCATCTAACCCTATTCTCAGTATCCTCCTCTCTCACACCAACTACCTTCATATCCTCTCTCACTACGTCCATAAATCTTCTCTTTGGTCTTCCTCGAGATCTCTTGCCTGGCAGCTCCAATTCCAGCATCCGTCTACCAATATATTCTCTATTCTCCGCCTCTGTACATGACCGAACAATCTCAGTCTGCCTTCTCTGACCTTCTCTCCAAAACATCGAACATGTGCTTTTCCTCTGATAGCCTCATTCCTGATCCTATCCATCCTGGTCACTCCCAAAGAGAATCTCTGTGACCTCTCGTTCTGCCTGCTGTCTTTTGGTAATTGTAACAGTTTCTAGTCCATACATCATCGCTGGTCTCACCACTGTCTCGTGAACCTTTCCTTTTATTCTGGCTGATAGTCTTCTATCACATAGTATCCCTGACACTTTTCTCCAACCATTCCAACCTGCTTGGACCCGTCTCTTCACCTCTTTTCCGCACTCTCCGTTGCTCTGGACTGTTGACCCTAAGTACCTGAAATCCTCCAGCTTCTTGATCTCCACTCCCTGTAGCCTCACTGTTCCATCCGAGTTCCCCTCATTCACACACACATATTCTGTCTTGCTGCGACTAACTTTCATTTCTCTCCTTTCTAGAGCATACCTCCACCTCTCTAGATTTTCCTCTACCTGTTGTCTGCTCTCACTACAGAAAAAACAGACACATTTTCAAAATGGATTGAAGTGTTGCCTACCTAACATGGAATAGCTATGCTATGCTATAACTTTGGTTAAAAACTTAATTTCACAATATGGTCAGCCACAATTAATCTGTTCTGACCAAAAAACTAATTTCACAGGGTTATTTGTGAAAATACACTGTCTACCTATACTATTCCACAGTCATCCAGTCAAGTGGATTGTGCAAATCATTATCTGAAGGAGTGTCTTTCAAGGAACCAACAGGAGGGTGTTCCCTTGTCAGACTAGTGGGACTGCAGGCCTGATACCTTTTTAAAGTCATCCTATTTTCATACCTTGGAAAATTGATCTGAGAATGACTGATGTGCACTTGATTTCCGATCCCCTTCTACTGAAGCAGTAGGAGCTGCTTCCTTATATGTAGGGAAAACCAGATCTTTAAGGCTTGACTTATTCAGTGAGACTGTAGCTATGCTGCAACAGGTGGGCCGCTCCGGAATGATTTTTGTTTTTTGTTTTTTTATGGCTTTTTTATGGCATTTAATCACATATGCTAATCACAGAATAACTTTCCCTTGACACTTGAGTTGGTGCTCGGTCAGCCACCCTGCAACCCTGGGAATGTTTTGCTTGAGAATTCCATCCTGTGACCCAGTCCCCCGACCTTCTCTCTTTCCTTTTTGGTTATACAGCACTAAGGCTCCAGTCCCCATTCACCATTGTTTTCTGCAGTGCATAAAAAGCTCATGTCAGCTTACTTCTTTTGGTGCAGCATGCTGCTCAACACTCACTCCTCCAACTCCCTTATGTTGACCAACTTTGGGACCAAGACGGTTCCTGTAGGTTTTGTGCTGGATATGGGTGGGTGTAGAGAGCTTGTTGAGTTGGATAGGGCTAAACTGGCATAAATGACAGAAGATAAGGGCTATGTTTCTGGCCCAAGTTCCAGGTTAAGGTCGCCCTCCTTTGAGGACCCCAGTTTGATCTTCAGGGGCCAGTAGTTTTGGTTTTCAGCTTGAAATGAACTGTGTTCCACCTTCCTGTTGTCCACATGGGGTTCCTGCCCAACAGGTTTTACCAACTGTTTAGGCTAGGGGATAAAACTTGTCACATCCATTATAGCAGGCTGGTTGAGCCTCCAGACTGACTTTCCCAGGTATTGACTCACTATTGTTTCCGGATTAATTTTGTTGTTGGATGTTGAGGCATAAACCTCGGGCCATTCATGTTTCCTCAATGTCCACATAACATCACCTTGCTGAACAGATTAGCATCCATCTGGATCAGTTACACCCCCCTCACCTGGTTCATTTTATATCGTTCAGGTTCCACTCAGTTCATCTTAATTTGAATCCCACTCTTCCCATTCCTTTCCCATCATGACTGGTGTGTCCCTGGGCTCAGTTCTATGGGCCTTTTTTAAAAAATTATATGCTCTATCTTGGTGGCATAATCCGTATGCTTGACACCAACTTTCACTGTTATGTGGATGACACCTAACTTTACATCTCCTCAAAACTGATTTCTCACTCTTCCACTTTCTTCCCTCTCTCATTGCCTCATGGAGATCAAATCATGGTTCTCCTACTTTCTCAAACACCAACAAAACTCAAGGTTCAAAAATCTTGTAGTTTCTCCAACAACGTTGACAACTCCTCAGTACTTCACACCAGTCAGGTCTTAACCTGACAGTGTGTCATCTGAAATAATGTATTCTTTTCATCATATTGTCAATAAGTACTGTCTCTCCAGTCCCATATTAATAATATTGTGGTGTTTCAACGATGAAATAATGGCGGAGGCGTAGAGGAGCTTGATCCTTTAATTTGAAACGCCAACAAAATACAACTAGAACTTGAACATCCGGGATCATCTATATATAACCCCCTTAACCACGCACCCCGACCGTGAGTCCCGTGGGGTAAGAGATCACGGCCATTTGTGTCCGCCGCACAGCCCCCCACCCAAACACCCAGAAGGGACTCAGGAAACACAACTACCCCCGCACGGGAGTCCTGATGAGACTGCCGAAACGGCTCTGACGTCCCTTGGGCACAACAACAGGAGGTGCCTGGCGCTGTGTTTGCAGGAGCGTTGCCGCAGGCTTGAATGGGGGGCGGCCCCGGCAGGGTACCTGGAGAGGGGACACATCTTCACCTGTCACCCTGTGTGCCGGTTTCAATCAATCTAGCGTTACTTGCTCCCTACGCCCGCCCATGTCTAAAACAAAACTCTTGGTGCCTGCCTCAAGCATCCAGAATCATATGGGGGTTGCAGTGGCGAGCGGTGAGTGTCATGCCTAATGAACATGAAACAAGCCGACATGAGCTCCGCTGGCACGAAAGACCGCGGGAAGCAGTGGTGGGCCAGGCCCAGAAAACGCGAACCCTTGGGGTGCAAACGGCCGGGAACGTGGAGCAGACCTCTGGCAAAAACTCCCCTGGCACACGTAATGGCTGACCGAACACCAGCTCAGCGGGGGAGGGGTTGAGCGGAGCATAACTCTAGCAAGACCCACAGCAAATGGTCCACCTACTTGTCACCTTAAGGGACGGGTGAAACCGCTCGCACAAGCCGTTAGCCTGAGGGTGGTACGGCGTCATACTGTGCACCGTCGTCCCCAAAGACCCAGCCAACGCCGACCAGAGCGACGGCACGAACTGCGGACTCCTGCCTGAAGTAATATCTGATGGGGTACCAAAACGGGCAATCCAAGAAGACAGAAATGCTCAAGACACGTCGGCAGCAGCCATGGAGGACAACGGGACCACCTTCGGCCACCTAATAGTCCTATCTGCAATTGTGAGTAGGTGGGTAAAACCCTGCGAAGGGGTTAGAGGGCCCACTAGGTCGACATGGACATGGTGAAAACGCTTGGCTGGAACCGGGAACGGCATAAGGGGATGAACCTAGGTGCGCTGGAATGCCACATACGCAGCAGCCCACTCCCTCACATCCCTATAAATGCTGGGCCAGACAAACTTGGCGCACAAAAGTTTCACTGACGCACGGACTCCCGGGTGTGAGCGCGAGTACACAGCGTCGAAAACCTGACGCCGCCAAACCTCAGGGACCACCGGTCGGGGGCGGCCAATAGAGACATCGCAGAGAAGGGCAGGGCTACATTCCTGAACAGCCACATCATCAAGCACGAGACCCATACTCGACGACTGGAGGGCGAGGACATCCGTGTCACTGGGCTGGTCGGCGGACATAGCTGCAAAATCGATCCTGACATGCACAGGACAGAGGAGAACCAGCGACAAGCAAACTGCTACAGGGTTGAACTTCCTAGCCACATGCCTAATGTCCATAGTGAACTCGGAAATAGCTGCGAGGTGTCGCTGCTGGCGGGCAGACCACGACTCTCAACATGGGAAAAGTCAATGGCTTGTGATCCACATACACTGTAAAGGAGCGACCCCCCAGAAGAAAATGGAAGTGTCGCGTAGCCAGATGCAGGGCCAACAACTCCCCGTCGAAAACAATGTATTTGTGTTCGCTGTCCCTCAGTTTGCGGCTAAAGAAGGCAGCTGCCAGGTATCTGCCACCCACTGTTTGACCACAGCCCCCACTGCCACATCAGACGAATCAGTCGTCAATGCTATCGGCGCCATGGGCGCAGGATGGGCAAGGAGGGCTGCATTAGCCAGGGCGCGCTTAGCCCCGTCAGGAGCCTGAACCCATTCTGGAGTCCAGTCAACCCAGTCTTTTGCACATCGGGTATGCAGAGCTTCATACAGCAGCTGAAGGAGGTGAGCAGCATGAGGGAGGAAACGGTTATAAAAATTGACCATGCCTAAGTACTCCTGCAACGCTTTGACTGATGCCGGATGCGAGAAATCAGTCATTGCCTGCACCTTCTATGGCAACAGAACTGCGCCCTACGGTGAAATGCGGTGCCCTAAGAAATCAATCGCCAAAAGACCAAACTGACACTTAGCTAGGTTGATAATGAGGCCATGTTCGGCTAGGTGGTGGAAAACCAGAGTTAGGTGCTCCAGGTGCACATTGGCCGACGGGCTGGCTACCAGAATGTTGTCAAGGTAATTTAAAACAAACGGGAGATCACGCAGCACCAAGTCTATGAGCTGTTGAAAGGTCTGGGCGGCCCCCTTCAACCCGAAGGGCATACGAAGAAATTCGAACAGACCAAACAGGGTGATCACCGTGGTCTTGGGCACATCCGCCGCGTGTACGGGTACTTGGTGATAACCACGCACCAGGTCAACCTTGGAAAAGATGGTGGCACCCAACAGTCTCATGGAGACATCCTGGATGTGGGGAATGGGGTAACGGTCACGCCCACGGTCACGTTGCTCAACCTGCGATAGTCGCCACACGGACACCAAGACCTGTCGGCCTTGGGCACCAGGTGAAGTGGGGAGGCCCATGGACTGTTGGACCGCCTCACGATCCCCAAACGCTCCATGGTAGCAAACTCCTCCCAAGCAGTAACTTGTTTGGCAGGGTCCAGGCACCTTGCCCACGCAAAAGCCGGCAGCCCCGCAGTGGGGATAAAATGCTCCACTCTGTGTCTCAATGAACCAGTGGAAAATGTGGGCATTGTCAGCGACGGAAAATACGTCAACAACTGATGATAAACATCCCCTGAAACCAAAAAATTGGCGTGTGCACGTCGCCCAAACCGCTCAGTCATGCAGGGATAGGTGGCAAAAGATTATGCGTCAATAAGGCGGCGGTTCGCGACAGCCACTTACTGGCCATTGGCGCACAAAAATTCTGTGCCAATAATAGGGGTCGTAGTGGCGGTGATCACAAACTCCCACTCAAACTGGCGGTCATCAAAGCAAACTGACAAAGACCGTGAACTGCAGGTGTCTATGGCGGACCCGTTTGCAGCACTCAACAGTGGTCCGCTGCATCTGGCCCACATGTCCTCCCTTGTCGGTGGAATCAGGCTCTTCTGCGATCCAGAGTCAACCAGCAACCTGAGCCCGGACATCAAGTCCTTCACAAACAACATCTGTGTGCGACCGCCAGCCCCCACAGCTACTACTGAGCTACCGCTCCGCCATTGCTCGGCAATTTCCCGGCTTCGCGAACGAGCTTGGTGGGACACACCGCCGTGCTCTGCTGCTGCATCGCTGGTGGAAAAAACAGATGCTTGTCCTACATCTCCTCGATACTACGGCTACAACGGTTGCTGGATGGGGTGCCGTAGATGAGGTAGCATCACAAGGTTCATCTGAGTCAGACATGCCCAAGTTCGGGGTCACCAATGTGGTGTTTCAACGATGAAATAATGGCGTAGGCGTAGAGGAGCTTGATCCTTTAATTTGAAACACCAACAAAATACAACTAGAACTTGAACATCCGGGATCATCTATATATACCCGGCTTAAACACGCGCCCCGACCGTAGGTCCCGTGGTGTGAGAGACCACGCCCCTTCGTGTCCGCCACAATATCACCTAGTCTGCCTATTTCAATCTATGCAATACCAATAGACTCAACCTTCCCTCACTCCACATGCTGCGTCCACAGCCTTGTCACCCAAAGGATAGATCACTGAAGCTATGTTCTTGTGGGTCTTCCTACTAAATCCCTCAGCAAACTCCAGATCCTCCAGGATTATGCAGCTAGTATCAAGACATGGACCCCCCACTGAGAACGCATCACCTCAGTCCTTTAACAAATCCACTAGTTGCCCATAGAATATAGTATTATTCATATCTGTCTGACATGTTTTGTATTGTCACTCCCTCCAGTTCTGTGGGGCCTGATAATGAGAGCAAGAAATAAACAAAAACATTTTTTGAAAATTTGTTGGGCTCTTAATCTTCTGTCATTTATATTACAGTCTTTCAAATGGCTTGCATGACTTGTCTGTGCTTGAATATCATCTCACACTTCTGCATATGCCTGCATAATACTGCAACACAACCATCGCTTTGTTTTTGTCAGTAGGTTCAGCTTTTTGGCCCCAAAATGACAATGACACATGAAACAGGCAATCTGGAAATTGCAGATCTGAGGTGACTCTCAGTTCTTTAAAATCATTCATACTGAGCTGTAGATATGAAGGCAGCTGGATTGCTAACTACAGAGAATTGGATTAAAACTGTACAGCTAATATCACTGTTAGAGTGATCCAAGGCATGTGTGCTATGTGAGCTGGTGATCATAAATACAAGAGACATTCATGTCAAATTATAACACGGTGTCTTGTGATTCTTTGCATGTCTTGACCACATTCTTGAAAATGATTTACATGATTTCCCAATGAGCAAGCACTTGGAGGCAATGACAATGAGAAACTGGCTTTTACTTGGTAGAAACCTTGGACAGATCTGAGCTTATTGTGGGCGGATTCTGTCTGGACTGGTTGGGATAGAAAGAAAGACGGAAAGGAAGGACAGAGATTGAAAGCAGGAGTATGATAGAGAAAGGGGGGGGGGGAGTATGACAGTTGTAGGGGGAGGCAAAAATGATCTCTTACTAAATTAAACAGTAGTGCCAGCAGTTACATGGTAATAGCTGACATGATACAATAATGGCTTTAATATTTATAAAAGAAATAATACTGGTGGGTGCCTGGCAGGACTGCTGGACAGAAAATTTCTCTGCTAATTAGTTTTATTCTATGAGTATGTATGGCATTAGTGTTTATTCTGTGTGTGTGTGTGTGTGTGTCTGTGTATGTGTGTGTATGTGTGTGTTTGTGTGCGTGTGCGTGTGAGTGTGTGTGTGTGTGTGTGTGTGTGTTTGTGTGTGTGTGGGTGTGTGTGTGTGTGTGTGTGTGTGTGTGATTGTGTGTGTGTTTTATCTGCATAGGTGGACCTCTGTATTTATCTTTTTTACTTTATTTTTCATTTTGTTTCTGAATTTTTCCATTTGGCCAACAGACAAAAATGTTTTCTTTTGTATAAGCTCTATTTAGCTCATTAAACAGGTCTACCCATAGAAATAACAAGGGATTGCAAGGGCTACTAAAGTTACGATCAGGATATGATAAGAAATGATAAGGAAGAGCGCAAAGATATTGGGATTTGTAAAAACCATAAAAATATATAATAATGTCATGACTAATAATCTCTGTCTCAAGGTCCACTACAAAGATCCATCCTTTTTTCTCGCTCCTACTCAACAAATCTTGTCTTTTAATGCTTTCAGTCTCCTTTTCCAGCATGATATCAGATTTGTGTGTTCAGATAATCCCTGTTGGGATCTGGGGTTATGAGTCTATGTGCAGTTCCTTTCACCTCTCAGTTTTTGCAGTTCTTCACCAAAGAGCCTCAGAGCAGCAGCCTAGCAGGAGGGTGGACTTCAGCTGGGATGCAGTGCACACCTGTAGATCATCAAGCCCCATCAGACTGAGATTAAGCCTGTTGTAAACCTTTCAGTGCCAGAGTGTTGATCTACAATGGTTACCACTATCAGTGTGCTGGACACAATCTCGCCCCTGCTCTGCTTCTTGTGGTTGACCACAAACCCTCTGTGATGATTCAGCTGTCTCCTCTCCCTTGACACTCCCCTGAGATACCTCCACACAGGCTCATTCTCCTGGATTCCATTTGTCCCTTCTTGGTTGATCTTCATCATCCCCACGGTAAGATCTATTATCTCTTTATCATTCCAAAGATCAGGCTACGTCTCATGTTTCCTTGCAAACCTCCTGCAGCTCCAGAAGCAACCTGGATCCAGCACAGTCATGCATTTGTGTCTTTGTAAATAAAGCCCTTAATACGCCTTACCTCTACCTTACCCAAATTCAAGAACACTCTTGCATTTGTGTCAGGGACTTGCTAAAACCATGACAATCTCCTCTACATTCACTGCTGTATTCTACACTGATGTATGCCTACAAAATGCATGGACAGGTCTGGCTGGCAAGATCATTACCACACAATGTTTGAAGAGAATCCTGACATCTATTATTTTAGCTGGGTACTTTCATTGGGTAATATGTTCCCAATATGATTTTATGTCTTGTAATACCTAAAATTCAAGATTATCTCCCTCGCTACATATGAGGGGCCATGTCATGGTAACACAGTGTCAGCACTGCAATTCATAGCTCTTGTGGTGCACCATAGCTTTTCCAAAGGAGCAACAAGGCATTCATTGACCAAACTGGGCAAACAATTTCTCAAGTGGGTTCTTGGACATCAAGGCCTCCCCCAGGAGGGTGTGCCAGGAATGTCTCTAAATGAGTCCACAAGGAGGTTCAGGGGAACATACAAGGTATGTTCTAAAAATCAGGGAGAAAATTGTTACTTCTCAAAGGTGCACGCTAGGCATGTAACTTTATTTTAGCCAGTTCATTTTGTACCCACTCATTTTCCAATGAAGCCAGGAATTGTTAGTTTCCATGGAGATGCTTAAAACAAGAAACCTCTACAAATCACGGGCTGGAGAAAACACATTCAGTGATCAGCTTTTCTCACAGCCAAGATCATAGAAAAACTAGCCTGAGATGTGGTGTTTAATAAGCTGAGTGATTTGTGGCGACAGGTTTATATCAACCTTCTATTTTTCATTTAGGCTTTTCCCTTCAGGGATCACAACAGCAAATCACCCTCCTCAATGTGACTCTGTTCTCTGGATTCTCCTTTCTCACATCAACTAACTTCATGTCATCTTTGAGTACATCCATAAATCTTCCCCTCAATACCTCCTGACAATTCCAACCCAAGCATCCTTTTATTCATCCTATTATCCAAACCAATATATTCATTCACAATCGCTCTTCTGTACATGACCAAACCGTCTGTCTAGATTCTCTGACTATCTGCAAACATCGAACAAGCTGTCCCTCTGCGACTCATTCCTGAGCCTATCCATCTTCATGACTCCCAAAGAGAACCTCAATATCATATCTGTTTCCTGTCTTCTCCTCAATGCTACTGTCTCCAAATCATAAAGCATTGCTGGTTTCACAACTTTCTTATACACCATTCCTATCAATCCGGCTGATATTCTTTTATTACATGATACCCCTCACACTTTTCTCCACCTGTTTTGACCTGCTTGAACCTGTTTCTTCACCTCTTTTCAACACTCTCCATTGTTCTGGACTGGTGACCCTAAGAACTTAAAATCCTTCACCTTCATGATCTCCACTCCATGTGGCCTCACAAATTCCATTTGGGTCACTCATTTCCATTCTGTCTTGCTGCCATTAATCTTAATTCCTTTCCACAGCATAGCTCTAGATTTTCCTCCACCTCGTCTCTGCACGTACTACAAATCACCTCAACTGCACAGATAATGGTCTCTGGGGGGAGGCTCGGAGCTGATCCTGAAACCACTTCACCACTGTTCCGTATCTTGCGTAGACTGTCTTGCACCAGTCTAACATACTTCTTCATACAACACCATAGTTCATCTCTCCTCACCCTAGGTCTACAAAGGCACAATGTACCTCCCACGGACCTTTTCTGTAGTTTTCTGCCAGCGATCTTAATGCAAATACTGCATCTGTGGGACTTTTTCTAGGCAAGAGACAAATTTGCTACTCACAAATTCTGACTTCTGTTCTCAATCTCATTACTGCTACTATTTCCCATACCTTCATTGTATGGTTAATCAGCTTGATTACTCTATAGTTAAGCACAATTCAGCACAGCTCCCATTCTTAAAAATGGGTATCATCACACTTCTCCATTCCTCAGGTATCTTATCCCACTCAAAGATCATGTTGAATAATCTAGCCAGAAACTCTAATGCTGTCTCTCCAGGACACTTCCGTACCTTCAAAGGTCCATCATCAGGACCAAATGCCTTTCCATTCTTCATCCTCTTCAATGCCTTCCTCACTTCACCTTTTGTTAATTTCTGGTACTTTTGTCCATGACAGCCATCTCGTCTACCCTTCAATCTTTTTCATTTTCCTCAGTCACCTCTTCAAAGTACTCTTTCCAGCTTCCCCCCTCCCTCTTCCAGCATCTGTCCTTAACCACCCAAACCTGATGCACAACCTTTCCACCTCTACCTCTCTCATGCTGACCTGTGCAAATTAGGACGGAATGAGCAGCTCATCATGCAGGGGAGTGGGTAGGATTGTCCAGACTATCTATTTGTCCTTCACTGTCCCCACTGTCACTAATTGGAGATGGTTCAGTCACATGACTAAGTGGGTTTTCCTGACTGGCTTGTTGAGCTTCTTGACCTCACCAGTCCTGGCCCTGCCCCACCAGCACACAAAAGTGAAGAGTGCGCTGGCCACCACAGACAGGTAAAAGGTCTTGGAGTCCACTACAGATGCCAAATGACCTCACTCTCTTAAGGAAGACCATCCTGCTCTGACCCTTCCTGTAGAATGCATCTGTGTTGCGTGTCCTGTTTATTAATGAAGACCCCAAGGTACTCAGAGTCCACTATCTCCATCTCTTCACCCTGGATGGTGATTTGTACCTGTCTCTGACTCTTACTGTGAGTCCACAACCTCCTCCTTGGAGATGTTCCACCTTACGGCCGTCCTGTGAGGTACTCCAGGATCTAGGCAGTGATGTCAGGTTGAAGTTGCATACTCAGCAGCGTGTCCTTAAGGAGGGTGGGTTGGATGCTGTTGAAGGAGGTAGGGGATGGGGGCAGAGCTCACTGGGGTACCTATAAAAGAAAAGGTTTAGCTCCACAGACAATTCAGGGCCACCTTTTGGCTCCAGGTGTGGTATTCCCACAGCCTGTCATCTTCCTCACCTCCTTCCAAACCTTTGTTTTGCTCTGCTCCATTTTGAACCTCAACCATCTCCTTTTTATATTTGAGTTTTGCCTCCTTCAGCTCCCTCTGGACTTCCCTGAGGGTCTGTGGTCCTGAGCTATGAAGGCTTTCTTCTGGTTAAGAAGATATCCTTGTTAATCCATGGCTTGTTATTGGAAACAACTGACCTTTTTAGATGGGTCACTGTTGTCACCTAAGTCCTTTTCAAACAGGCTCCAGTCTGGGACCTCAAAGCTCTCCTGCTATGGCTTTGGACCAGATCCTCACAGACCTGGAACTAGCTGCCTGTCAATTCACCATCGATGTGTCAGTCAGTAGTGTCCAGGATTACCAGGTTATGGTCAGAGTTGCCCAGAGGAGGGAGAGAGGAAGAGTTGTATGCATCCCTCACATTTGCATACAGGAGGTCCAGGGTTTTGTTCTCTCTCATTGCACACTCTACATATTGGGTTAGGGTGGGGAGAACAGGAGTGAGGGGGACGTGATTGAAGTCCCCACTGACCAGGATGATATCGCTGGGGTGGTGCGCCACAATTGCCGAGTGGATGACGTCATCGATGCTGGAGGCAGATGGAGGAATGTAGACAACCATCAGGATTGAGTGTGAAAATTCATGCAGGAGGCAGTAGCGGTGATGTCCAACCACCATGACCTCAATGGTAAAATTTCTGATTAAAATTTGATAATTTGCCAGAGTATTGATCCATTGTTTGGCGCTTATCCTGCACTCAGGGTCACGAGAGCCTGTCCCAGCTGTCATTGGGCAACAGGGGAGGGTATATCTTGGACTGGTCATCAGTCAATCTCAGGATTATGTATATTGACAGTCATTCAGGGCAATTTTCCCTTTTTTTTTTTTTTTTCAATTAAAATGCAATTAGGATTACGTCTCAATTTCATAATGAGTCTAAATATGCAGTCACATTCCAAAAATGGAAAAGCATTCTGCTGATGCATTTTCATTTGATATATGATACCTATCTTTACATGCTTCAATAAAAAAAAAATGTTAAAGTGCAAAAAAAGGGAAAATTGCCCAGATGTGTGGTTGTGTGCCTCTGTGGCCCTGCAAGCAACTGGTACACCAGGTACACCCTTCCTCTTGCCCAATGACAGCTAGGATAGGCTCAAGCATGCCCACAATGTGTTGGATAAGTGGTAGTTACTGAATGAATATAGCAGGTGAAGTTGAGAACTAATAAAATAAATTGTGAGCCATCAAACAGTGTCATTAAAATACAAAGTAAATACATGACTAATTTACAAATGAATCATATACATATTCATTTATTAGGTGTCTCTACAGCTTAATTTCATTACCTTCTGCAGTTATTTTTTTATTTCATTTGAATCATTTTAAGCTATCTTTTATGAATAAATTTTACATTTTGTGCAACATCATTCACAAACCAAAATACAAGCTTAATCCCGTTTTTAAGGTTCAATCAGCACCTGTGAAGCGACTTCTTCCGAAATATTTCTAAGTGTAATGCAAACTGACATGGATTTGTAATTAATGTGTGGAAAAGGACATATTAACAATAAAACTATATTTGTGCTCAAAGCATTCTAAACCCTACCTTTATGATTAAGGACCAACCATTTGTTTAACAGTGACATACATTATTCTGCCCTCAATTCAGTTTCAGGCCCCATTTCCTGTCTTGAATAACACATCTTTACTTCCTACCGCCCCCATGTAGACACATCTAAATGACAGTTGCCATGGTGACGGCTGTGGAGAAGAGGAACAACTTGATTGGGAATAAAGAATTACACAGCATACTTTATTAGGTCTCTGCTTTCTCTCTGTCAAGTGGATTCTCTGTTGAAATATTGTTTAAATGCCCCTCTTTTCTAATGCTTTTCACATTCATCTGTATTAACTCCAGCCCAATTGGACTATTTCAGTAGCTTGTTTGTCAATTGTCTTAATCCTGGAAGTGTGTGTGTGTGTGTGTGTGTGTGTGTGTGTGTGTGTGTGTGTGAGAAGGCATTCTATGAGACAACTGGATATACCACATCCCATTACTGTTCCAGCGGGGGACAGAATTCAGTAGGGACAAGGATGGTGGACGGGTGACTGGGTTGATCTTTAATCTGTTCAATGATCTTGAGGGGGCCGATGAAAAGGGGAGACCACTTCCTACAGGGAGCCATCCCCAATGATTTGCAGTGGTTTGCTGTGGGCTTCCTGTAGGCTGTTATGGACTAGGTCCCAGACACGCTTGCTCTTCCTGAACCATTGGTTAATGAACCAAACCCCTGATTCTTGACCTGACAAGGGGAACAGAGAAGGTTGGTGGCCTATCACACACTGGAATGCAGTTAGGCCAGTGGTTGTTTGTGTGAAGGAGTATCCTGTCCAGGGGAGGAACTTAGTCCCTTCATGTAGACTATCACGGCAGAAATTTCATAAGAAGCAGCTAATTTCCTGGACCTTGCGCTCTGTTGGGCCCTTTGACTGGGGATGATGCCTGTATGTCTGAGTGATATAGATGCTTGAAGAAGGCCTTCCAGACCAGGTGACAAATTGTGGTCCTTAAGATGGGGACAGAACACTACAATACTAATGTAGTAACGGTTACACACACGCATGCATGAATGCACACACATAAACGCACTTGATCATGCTCATATGCATGTCTTTTGTGTGACTTAAAACAAATTCAATTTCTCAAGGGAGAAGCACTATTGGTTTAATAAATGATCATCTGCCGGTTTATTGGGTAATTAGTGGCTGTTTAAACATAAAATATGAATACGTGTTACTGTTTGTCTCCTAGTAGAATGTGTTAAAATAGAGCAAAGAACTGTTATTTCTTTAAAATTGCAATCTATAACAGTTCAACACAGGGGCACCACCATCGTTTTACAAGTGCAATGCATGCTGGGTTGATGATGTATCAAGGTGGCTCTTGTTAATTTTGGCGTCGCACTAGTGTTCACTTTCACTGTTACATTATGGTATATACCCTAGTAACGCCAGATTGTGCTGCTATTGGGTGCAATTTCCAGTCCAGGGGAAAGAAAGGGATTGATGCTCCTCTACACAGCTTTCCAAGGGAGTGGAAAATTGCTTGTGGAAGGACAAAACTTCCTAGGGATCCTGTCCGGATGAAACTTGATGTATCTAACCTGCTGAAAGAGCTCACAGGTTAGTTTTAAATGGATACTTAAGCCAAAGGCCGTGCCACCAGTTTTCTTTCAAAATGTCCTTGGGAAATCAGTGAAGCCCACGCAAAGAAACGCCACAAGCTGGGGACACTAAGTTCTCCTGCAAGGAACTAAACAACCCGCTACTGCAGAGGTAGCATCTAACGGTGAAAGACCGAGCAACAACACGATCATGGAGAAAGCTGACAATGAGTTAACCATATAGTCAGCATAGTGGTTTGTAAGTCTACAGTGAACAGCTTATGACTTTAATAGAATTTTTTTTTTATAGAAACTGGAGATTTTATTATAGTTTTTATGTTCCTGTTTTGGTAACTCGGAATCCCTTTAAGATTGCTTCGGTAAAGACTCAACATTAATTGTAGAAGCTTAACAGATTATGTCTTTTTGCCAACATATACCATTGTATATACAATTTTATCAGAGAGAAACTGTTAAAAAGCAGATGATATAAGAGGTGGACAGTAGTGGAATCAGGAGATGGGGAAGTATGCTGATAATGAAAAGTGACACAGATCCTATGATCCCGACATCCAAATCCACTGACATGGAGCCATCAATCCATGCTGGAATGTTAGATTTTGAGTAATGCCAGCTTCAGGAAGCCTTCTTCTTTTTGCCGTTGTCTTCAGGGGTCGCCACAGCTCCCCCATCTAACCCTATTCTGTATCCTCTTACTCCAACTAATTTTCCTATCAGCAACCTAGATTAGGAGACACTATTTATCATGCTAGATATTTTTTGTTCATAATCAGTCACTTTGAACAGCAAACAAATAGTCACAAAAACAGGACCTCTGGTCGGGATAAAATCCATTGTTACGCCAGGTGTTGCAATCAATAGTGAGAGCAGCTTTGATCTACAGCCAATTAAAGGGCAGAAAATTAGATCAGGGGAAATACATGGACAGGTTATTATATGGCATCCAAGTTGATATTTGGTTAGGTTGTTTTTAACCTATGCAGTGTGTATACTATGTGGGCATATGCAAGGGATTGTGTTTGCTGTGTCATTAAGTCCATACACCTATGGTTTTCTCACTTGCTAACATGATCTGCATAAGATTCTCATCTAGCAACCTATCTGCTTTTTGCACACAGTTGGCTTTTCTTAAACTTTACACAATATCAATATAGGCCTACCACAATCACAGTGCCATCCAAATGGTGGTGAACTGATTCAGTAAGATGGCCTACTTTATTCCCCTCCCCAAGCTCTCACCAGTAAAGGAGACCACTGAACTGGTCCTCCATCGCATCTTTCACCTCCATGGCTTTCCTGTTAACATGGTGTCTGACTGCAGACCACCTATTATCACTTTTCTGGAAGGAATTTCAACAGCTTTAATGCTAATTTCATCCTTCCCTCTCTGAACCTATTTTTTTTTCTTCTTAGGAACGTCAGGGGCCGACCCTTGAAAGGGGGGTTCTGTCATGAATCTTTCAGTGTTTCTCCATTGATCCCGTCTCTGCTCCCTCATTCGGCCAAGCCTACTCACCTTGTTAGCTCCTTCACCTCACCTGGATTTCACGGCTGCAACTAATCAGTGCAGTAATGCAGCCTCAGGGCGGCACTGGCCCGTGTCTCTCCAAGCCTGCCTTGGAGGGGCATGGAGCAGTGTCTCCCTGTGCCGGTCCCAAGCCCGGATAAATGCAGAGGGTTGCGTCAGGAAGGGCATCCGGCGTAAAACTTTTGCCAAAACCAAACATGCCAGTCAACCAAAACTATACCATACCGGATCGGTTGCGGACCGGGTTAACAACGACCGCCATTGGTACTGATGACCTACAGGGTACTAATGGATATTGGGCTACTGTGGGTCAAAGAACAAGAGGAAGAGGAGAAGTGCGTGTTTGGAAGCAGAGAGAGAGGAGGAAAGGAAAGAGCCTGGGACTGAGAGTAGGAACTCTGAATATCAGGACTATGACAGGAAAAGGTAGAGAGTTGGTCGACATGATGCAGAGAAGGAAGGTGGATATACTGTGTGTCTAGGTGGAAAGGTTGTAAGGCTAGAAGCTTAGGAGCAGGCTTTAAGTTGTACTATCATGGTACTGACAGGAAGAGAAATGGAGTAGGAGTTATCTTGAAGGAGGAGTTTGTTAGGAACGTCCTAGAGGTGAAAAGAATGTCAGATAAACTTATGAGTCTGAAACTGGAAATTGAAGGTGTGATGCTCAGTGTTGTTAGTGGCTATGCCCCGCAGGTGGGATGTAAATCTGAGATGAAGTAATGCAGAATATTCCCAAAATGAGAGAGTGGTAATTGATGCAGACTTCAATGGACATGTTGGTGAAGGCAATAGAGGGGATGAAGAAGTGATGGGCAGATTTGGTATCCCAGATAGGAATGCAGAGGGACAGATGGTGGTAGATTTTGCAAAAAGGATGGAAATGGCTGTAGTGAACACCTTTTTCCAGAAAAAACAGGAACATAGGGTAACTTATAAGAGCGGAGGTAGGAGCACGCAGGTAGACTACATCTTGTATAGACGAGGTAACCTGAAAGAGATCAGTGACTGCAAAGTAGTTGTAGGTGAGTGTAGCCAGACAGCATAGGATGGTGTTTTGTAGGATGACTCTGGTGACAAGGAAGATGAAGAGGACAAAGGCAGAGCAGAGGACAAAGTGGTGGAAGCTGAAAAGGGAGGAGTGTTGCATGGTTTTCAGGGAGGAGTTGAGAAAGGGTCTGGGTGGTCAGGGTGAGCTTCCAGATGATTGGACAACTACAGCTAGTGTTATCATGGAGACAGGTAGAAGTGTGTCATCTGGAATGAGAGTAGATAAGGAGACTTGGTGGTGGAATGAGGAAGTGCAGGAGTATATACAGAGAAACCGGTTAGCAAAGAAGAAGTGAGATACTGAGAGGACTGAAGAGAACAGACAGGAGTTCAGGGAGATGCGGCGAAAGGTAAAGATAGAGGTAGCAAAGGCAAAACAAAGGGAGTACAATGGCTTGTATGCTTGGTTGGATAGTAAGGAGGGTGAGAATGATCTATACAGTTTGGGGAAACAGAGAGATAAAGATGGAAAGGATGTACAACAGGTCCGGGTGATTAAGGACAGAAAGGGAAATGTATTGACAGATGCTAGAAGAGTGATGGGAAGATGGAAAGAGTACTTTGAAGAGCTGATGAATGTGGAAAATGAAAGAGAGACAAGGGTAGAAGAGGGGACTATTGTAGACCACAAAGTAGCACAAATTAGTAAAAGGGAAGTGAGGAAGGCATTGAAGAGGATGAAGAGTGGAAAAGCAGTTGGTCCTGATGATATACCTGTGGAGGTGTGGAAGTGTCTAGGAGAGGCAGCTGTGGATTTTCTGACTAGATTATTTTACAGGATCTTAGAGAGTGAGAAGATGCCTGAAGAATGGAGACAAAGTGTGATGGTGCCTATTTTTAAGAATAAAGGGGATGTGCAAAATTGTGGCAACTATAGAGGGATAAAGTTGATGAGCCATACAATGAAGTTATGGGAAAGAGTAGTGGAAACTAGACTGAGAGCAGAAGTCAGCATTTGTGAACAGCAGTATGTCTTTATGCCTAGGAAGAGTACTACAGATGCAGTATTTGCGTTGAGAATGCTAATAGAAAAGTACAGAGAAGGTCAGAGGGAGTTGCATTGTGTTTTTGTAGACCTAGAAAAAGCATATGACAGGGTGCCAAGAGAGGAGCTCTGGTATTGTATGAGGAAGTCTGGAGTGGCAGAGAAGAATGTTAGACTGGTGCAGGACATGTATGCTAGCTGTGAGACACTGGTACGGTGTGCTGTAGGGGTGACAGAGAAGTTGAAGGTGGAGGTGGGACTCCATCAGGGATCAGCTCTGAGCCCCTTCTTCTTCGCAATGCTGATGGACAGGCTGACAGATGAGGTTAGACAGGAATCTCCATGGACCATGATGTTTGTGGGTGACATTGTGATCTGTAGTGAGAGCAGACAACAGGTAGAGGAAAATCTAGAGAGGTGGAGGTATGCTCTGGAAAGGAGAGGAATGAAAGTTAGTCTCAGCAGGACAGAATATATGTGTGTGAATGAGAGGAACTCGGGTGGAACAGTGAGGCTACAGGGAGTGGAGATCAAGAAGCTAGAGGATTTCAAGTACTTAGGGTCAACAGTCCACAGCAACGGAGAGTGTGGAAAAGAGGTGAGGAGACAAGTCCAGGCAGGTTGGAATGGGTAGAGAAAAGTGTTCGGGGTACTATGTAATGGAAGACTATCAGCCAGAATAAAAGCAGGCAGAACTAGAGGTTACAGAGATGAAGATGTTGAGGTTCTCTTTGGGAGTGACCAGGATGGATAGGATCAGGAATGAAGCTATCAGAGGAAAAGCACATGTTCGATGTTTTGGAGAGAAGGTCAGAGAAGCCAGACTGAGATGGTTCGATCATGTACAGAGGAAGGATAGAGAATATATTGGTAGATGGTTGCTGGAATTGGAGCTACCAGGCAAGAGGTCTCAAGGAAGACCAAAGAGAAGATTTATGGACGTAGTGAGAGAGGATATGAAGGCAGTTGGTGTGGGAGAGGAGGATATAGAGAATACGGTTAGATGGAGAAAGTTGACTCACTATGGCGACCCCTGACAGGAAAAGCCGAAAGAAGAAAAAGAAGAAGAACTAATCAGTGCAGTGTTATTTGCTAAGCGATACTTTCCAGCATACTCTTGCTGCCCACCAAGCCTGTCTCTGACAATCTTGCCTGTCTGTTACCAACCAAGCCTGTCTCTGAAATTCCTGCCTGTCTTGTTACCTCAGTCAAGTTTTCAAAGTCTTTGTGTGATGCAGAATTGTCGTCATTGTTGCAATTGGGTCCATAAACTGTTGCTACGGCAACAGTTTTAACATACGCATCTCATTTTCTAGTCAGTTTATTCAAAGATTGACTGAAATGATAGTAGTTTTTTTTTTACATTTATTTAACTAAATTACCATTATCCTGATTGAATAGGACTATCAGCCATGTCAATGTCTGTCCGGCTGAGCCCTTTCGGCCAAGGCCCGGACATCAAATGTTTTGCAGAGGATTTTGTCCTATTGACAACTTCAGTAAACCTCCAGCATGCACAAGAGTGGTTTCCAATTGAGTGCAAAGAGGTCAGGATGAAAGTCCAAATCTCAAAATCAGAAGCCAGTGCACTATCCCAGAAACCGCTGGATTGTATCCTAAAGGTTGGTAGAGATGTTAACCACAAATGAAGGACATCAAGTACCCCTCTGCCCTTCAACTCTTCCTCCTGTCAGTCTCCATTTCCAAGTCGTATTAAGTGCCAATCTCACCATACCTCTTGTAAATCTTTCCCCTCACTCTTGCTAATACTATTCTGTCTTCTGTAGATAAACCTGGCACTTGTTTTCGTCTCCTCCACCTTGTCTATTACTCTCCAGAGCAAATTTCAACCACTAAGCTCATCCTGCTCACATTGTCATCTGCATTACAGTAAATGGATACTACTGCCTTACCTCATCTGTAAACCATTACCATAGCAAGCAAGAAGGGCTCGGCTCACGGCCGATCCTTGATAAGCATCCTCCTACTTGAATCTATCTGTGACACCTACTTCACATCCCTGCCCCGAGACTGTGGGCAAGAATGGAAGAAGTGTGGACAGCCTCGGTGAGCTTACTCATATGAGAGTGGAATGGGTGTGCTTTGAGGATGACACCTAGACTCCTAACCTGAGGGGAGAGGGAGATTGAGAGGCTGTCAATGGTGAGAGAAGCTGATATTCTGGGGGTTATGGTAGTAGTTTGGAGTTGAACCATTTTTTTTTTTCTTTTTTTTTTTTTTATATGGGAGTAACCGCAGCTGTCTTGTGAAGTGATGGAACCGTTTTAGTGGTGAGTCAACCCAGAGCCTTTCTTAACCCCTCTGTTAAAAGCATACATCACTCCTCCCTTTTCAACTTCAACCACTTTGTCCTCTGCTGTCTTTGTCCTTTTCATCTTCCTTGTCAACAAAGTCATCCAACAAACCACAATCCTTTGCTATCTGGCTCTAATCTCACCTACAGTGACTTTGCAGTCAATGACCTCTTTTAGTTTACATTGTCTGTACAAGATGCAGTATACTTGTGTGTTCCTAGCTCCGTTCTTGTAAGTTACCTATGTTCCTGCCTCAATGAAGAAAGTATTCACTACAGCCATTTCCATCCTTTCTGCAAAGCCTACCATCATCTGTCCTTATGTGTTTCTATCCTGGATACCAAACCTGCCCATTTCCCTTGCCCTCACTAGGATAGAATTGAATAATATAAAAAAAGCATGCCCAAGACATACCTCTAACCAGTATGTCATCAGAACAAATTACCTTTTCATTCTTCACTCTCTTAAACCAAGCACATTTCCATTCTTCATTCTCTTCAAGAATAGTAAATATATTGAGGAGTTTGAAAAATCTCCAATAAGAAAAGATTCATTTGGATTGATAAGCTTGTTCAACATAATCTGGCAGGTAACTGGCCTCAGGGGCTTTTCCTAAGGCAAACATTCATGTATTTTGCACCCATAAGGTCAGGGTTACACAACAAACACAGCAACACTCATCACAATTCAATACTTAGAGGCAACAGCGACTTTGCTTTAAAGACATTAACAGAGCTGGTATGCCTGATGTCAAGCGGAAGATCGGTCCACTAATATGGTATCTGAAAAGAAAAGGCCTTCTTTGTTGGATTTTGGGTGTAAACAAAAGGCTTAAAACCTCCAGAGTACAATCTATGGCAAAATATTAGTTACCTGGTGTCATCCTGTGTAACAATGTACAGTATCAAAAGAAGCACTCATGACTAACAATACTAAGACAGGTGAGTTTGCTGCCAGTAACATACATTATGTTGCCAAAAGTATTCACGCACCCATAAAAATAATCGGAATCAGGTGTTCCAATCATTTCTATGGCCACAGGAGTATAAAATTAAGCACCTAGGCATGCAGACTGTTTTTATAAACATTTATGAAAGAATGGGTCGCTCTTAGGAGCTCAGTGAATTCCTGCGTGGAACTGTGACAGGTGGCCACCTGTGTAACAAATCTCGTCATGAAATTTCCTTGCTCCTATATATTCCACAGTCAACTCTCAGCTGTATTATGAGAACATGGAAGTGTTTGGGAATGATAACAACTCAGCTACGAAGTGGTAGGCCACGTAACCTGACGGAGTGAGGTCAGCGGATGCTGGGCGCATAGTGCAAAGAGGTTGCCAGCTTTCTGCAGAGTCAATCACTACAGACCTCCCAACTATATGTGACCCTCAGATTAGCTTGAGCAGCTGCATCCAAGCCATACATCACAAATAGCAAAGCAGTGCGTTGAATGCAGTGGTGTAAAGCATGCCGCCACAGGACTCTAGAGCTGTGGAGATGGGTCCTCTAGAGTGATGAATCACACTTCTCCATCTGGCAATCTAAGGGACGAGTTTGGGTTTGACTTTTGCCAGGAGAATGGTACTTGTCTAATTGCATTGTGCCAAGTATGAAGTTTGGTGGTGGGGCGATTATGGTGTGGGGTTGTTTTTCAGGAGCTGGGCTAAGTTCCAGGAAAAGGAACCAAGACATTTTGAACAGTTCCGTACTCCCAACTTTGTGGGAACAGTTTGGAGCTAGCCCCTCCTTTTCCAACATAACTGTGCACGAATGCACAAAGCAAGGTCTATAAAGACAGGGATGGTAGTCTGCTGTGGATGGACTTGACTGGCCTCCAAAGTCCTGACCTCAACTGAATAGAACACCTTTGGGATGAAGTAAAGCGGAGACTGAGAGCCAGGCCTTCTCGTCTAACATCACTGTGTGACCACACACACACCTAAACCTTGTGGACAGCCTTTCCAGAATAGTTGAAGCTGATATTGCTGCAAAGGATGGACCGATATCATAGGGAACCCTATGGATTAGGAATAGGATGTCACTTAGTTCAGATGCAAGTCAAGGCAGGTGAGCAAATACTTTTGGCCATATAGTGTATCATTCACCGTAGTTGTGATGACAGTGACTGCTGTTTCCGTGGAAATACCAGTCTTTAAAATATACTGAAGAGGCTCAAATAACTTTTTGGTGATCAATAATATGAACCTGATCCCAGACTAGCTTCATATTATTTATCACCACAAAAAACTTTGGCCAGTTGCCAGCAATTCAGCATCCAAGGCAGGCTTTAACCACCACAGTGTTAAAACAAGATGGGGAAAACTCCTAAAGAAAATGAATAGTATAGAATATTACATAAGATTCTAATTTTGACAATAATTCCTGAACAACCCAAGCTAGCAGAGCATTCTAGTTAACATGTTTCACTTCAGGGTGCCATAACGATCTTAGTTAGAGTTGCCAAAGAGATTACTTCAAAATCATGAATGCTGTGTCCATTACAGGCAGGGCTACCAACAAAATGCTATGCCTCACAATTGAACGATTCGGTAACCTTAGCTCAGGTAACTTCAACCTTATTGTTAAAGTACACTAAAGCAGTGGTTATTAACCTTGTTGGAGGTATCGAACCCCACCAGTTTCATATGCACATTCACCGAATCCTACTTTAGTGAAATATAAAATAGGATTTTTTTCAAGCAGGCCATGTCATCACAAATTGACGTGATGAGTGGGTGTGTCTTGACCTCCGAGGTGGAGGCCCTGCCAAACCCCTGAGACCGACCCACTGCACTAAAGACATATCGGTGCTAGTGGCCACCTGCCTTGGCTGAGTGAGACTCGGGAGTGTGTCAAATAGTTAGGTTTTGATGGCTAGGCGCAAGACCCTAAACGCTATGCTTGCTCACTTTGGTTGGACTTCACTCATGGATACTTTGCCTCGCATGATGTATTGGACTCTGATGGAATAAATGGATCACCCTTGATTCAACAACACCGTTTACAGGCGTTATGCCTTATATCACAAGTTGTTGGAGTAAGTTGATAGAGTAGCAGAGCAAGTAACATCTGGCGCGTCAGCCTAGCCACCACCGGCTGTCAGTGACACCTCAGTAGTTCCATGTTAGAACAGAACTCTTATTAGTCAAAAACCCTGCGACTGGAATTAGTTGGCACGTCAGAATCTTCTGCGCTTATGGAATTAGAAGTATGAAGAACTGTTCGCTGTGGATTTATCGTTTGGATTCGTGGATGGGCCCATGACAAGGAGTTTCGTTTGATGGGGAAACCATACATTGGAGCATTCAACAATTACCGAATGACTGCAGGCACCCAAGGAAATAGTACCCGGGTACAAACACAACACATGTATTACATGCCGGCAGACATTTGACTGTGGAAATCGTATGTCTTTTTGACTGCCTGACTTGGGTTACTGATTTGTTTTTTACATCGAACTCTCGGCGGATCAATTTGTTTACAATGGACACGCGTGATAAGCAAACAGCTAATAATCTAGCAGTGTTGTTCGAGCAGTCGATCAGCAGAGCAAGCGCTTGCAGATAAACAGCCCTAGAAGTTGGTGCACAGCTACCAGCAAATAGTGTCTGAGCGTGGCTATGTAATAGCAAAGGTCCTCCTCACTGAGTACTTTGGCATCCATACAAGTTGGCAACAGCTTACATGAAGAAAGCACTGGCATGACAAGCTCTTAAAGCAGAGGATATGAAGTCACTGCAGGCCTACTCCTTGTTCTTACTTAGCTTTTGTAATGTTATGCAGGAATTGAGATATGTGCAGGAGCTGGACATGCCTGTAAACATGAGGACCATGCTCTCAAAATTGCCATTTAAATTGAGAGAGCAGTGGCGCACTACAGCTTTTGACCTCATGGAGAGAACTCATGACAGAGCCCACATCTTTGACCTGGTGCAGTTCATTGAACGGCGTGTCAAAATTCTGTCTCAGCCCTTGTTCGGCGATATACAGGATCCACCCACTGCCTCATACATGACAAGGCCTCCATCAAAGTTCAAGGCACAGCCCAGGGGCAATATAAAGGGAAACATTGTTGCTGCTGTAACATCACAGGATGTGTCTGAGGATGGCAAGGACCAGACTCAAGATGTGGATGAAGTGAAATGCCTGTGCTGTGATCATTGAGATCTGGAGCAGGAATGCAGGCAGTTCAGAGGCAAGAAGCACAAAGACAAAACGCTCCTCTTGAGGCAAAAGGGATTTTGTCTCACATGTCTACGCTAAGAAGTAAAGGTAGGGGTCTGTTAGTGTTACGCTTTCCACAGTCATGCACTTTCCCGGTACCCAGCGATATGTTTCAGCACACCCACTGCAGATTGCCGCCGTGCATTGAGGAGCCACAAGGCCGTTATTGGCGATCAGAGAAATGTTAAAAGCTGGAGGTTTGGTCCCCCTGGTGGCTGGGTCATTCATTTCCTCTATTTCTTGTGCTGTCATGTTCACCGTTCATTGATTCCACACACACCCTCTGTCTCCTGTACCACTCTCATTGTCATCTCATCTGTTGGTCCCCACGGACTCCCATGCCGTTGCTCACTCTCTGCCCTCAAGGACTCCCATGCTATCACTCACTCTCGGCTCTCACAAATTCCAGTGCCATTGCTCACCCTCCACCCTCATGGACTCCTGTGCCCTCACTGACCCTTTCAGTTTTCTGCACCACCTCTACCCTTACGTGCTCTGTATTCAACTCGGTCTCCACCTCTCACTAGGTCATCCTCTTGGCTGTATCCCTTGTCCTTCTCTTGTTGATGTAGGCCAGCGCCTCTTGCCAGGTTGCCTCTGAATGGATCAGGCAACTCTCAATGGGGTACACCAGTGCCTCTTGCCTGGCCACCTGTGCCGACCGGGCTTCTCTCATTGGTGTATGCCACCACCTTTCCCCTAGCCACCCATCCCTGACTTGGCCTCTTTCATCTGTGTATACAAATATTTGACTTCCCTTATTTTATCGGGCTTCTGTCTTTGAGTATTGATGCCGGGGCTCCCTCAATGCAACCATGAAGTGCAGGCTGTTCACTGACTTAGTTCTTCCAACACCACAGTCTAGTTTCCACGATGCCGGAACTCCGGTGGGGGCGAGAGTCCTCCAGACGCAGACGCCACAACTCTGCGCCAAACTGATCACCAGTGGCTGGAGTCCAACCGACATTTGCCAGACACTTTTATCCAAAGCAACTTACAAGAAGTGCAATTCAGTCGCAGAGGATCCGAAGTACCAGTAGTCAGACGTCCACTCAACCACTCAACCAAATAGCCCCCAGCCCCCCCGCAAAAAAAAAGGATGAAATGAATGTATATGGTTCTGAGATGGCTAAGTGCAATTAGTAGGGTAGTGCTTGATGAAGGGGTATGTTTTCAGCATTTTGAACCTTAAAGCAAATTACTTAGCACTGCCTTTGTTCAGTCATCTTCTTTCGTCTTTTCCCTTCAGGGATTGCCACAGTGAATCAACCCTCTCCATCTAACCCTATTTTTTGTATCCTCCTCTCTCACACCAACTTCCCTCATATCCTCTCTTACTACGCCCATAAATCTTCTCTTTGGTCTTCCTCTAGACCTCCTGCCTGGCAGCTGCAATTCCAGCATTCATTTAATCCAGTGTTTCCCAACCTTTTTTGAGCCACGGCACATATTTTACATTAGAAAAATCACATGGCACACCACCAAATTAATATGTCAAAAACATTTTTTAACAAATTAGAATGAAACCGTAGTCTCAATTTACTTAGTGTGAAATCTAACATATCTAATATTTGTAGATTCGTCAAGTTGCAATGCAAATTTCCCACTGATGTGTAACTTTTCCAGAGTACTCTTTTCAATGTCTGAAGACATGTCATCAATATATCTGAAAATGGTATTTTTGAGAGAACTCTGGCAATTTCTTTATCAACGTCAGAGCCAAGCATTTCTTCTACAATGATTTTGCCGGCAGGTAATATTAATGTTTTGCTACGGTGTGTAGCTGTTTGGGTTTAGAGATGAGTTCAGCAACTTTGTAGCAAGCTTTCACTGCTTTCTCACTCGTCTTGGTAGTTTTCAACAGTGCTGCCTGTTTGTTTATGCAGATACAAGTACTTTTTATTTTAAAAATGTATCATGCAAAGCATCATTAATCACTCTGATGCACAGGTTAATTCACTACCCATTGCCATCGAATGGGCACGCTGCCCACATAGACATAGGAAGAGACATTATTGGTGTTGGATAAATAATTTTTGGACCAATCAGGTGAAAGTGAGCATTTTTCCGCGGCACATGGTTGGGAAACACTGATCTAATCTATTTACTATCCCTCCTCTGTATATCACTGAACCATCTCAGTCTGGCTTCTCTGACTTTTACTCCAAAACAACTTACATGTGCTGTTCCTCTGAGACTCATCCCTGATCCTAGCCATCCTTGTCACTCCCTAAGAGAACCCTTAGCATCTTCATCTCTGTGACCTCTAGCTCTGCCTCCTGTCTTTTGATAATTGTAGTTGTTTGTAGGCCATAAAGCATCGCTGGTCTCACCATTGTCTTATACACCTTTCCTTTCATTCTGGCTGATAGTCTTCTATCGCATAGTACCCCTGACACTTTTCTCCACCCATTCCAACCTGCTTGAACCCGTCATTTCATCTCTTTTCCACCCTTTTTTTTGTTGCTCTGGACTATTGACCCCAAGTACCTGAAATCCTCCAGCTTCTTGATCTCCACTCCCTGTAGCCTCACTGTTCCACCCAAGTTCCTCTCATTCACACACATATATTCTGTCTTGCTGCGACTAACTTTCATTCCTCTCCTTTCCAGGGCATACCTCCACCTCTCTAGATTTTCCTCGACCTGTTCTCTGCTTTCATTACAGATCACAATGTCATCTGCAAACATCATGATTCATGGAGATTCCAGCCCAACCTCATCTGTAAGCCTGTCCATCACCACTGCAAACAAGGAGGGACTCAAAGCTGATCCCTGAGAGTCCCACCTCCACCTTAAACTCCTCTGTTCCCTGTACCACTGTCTCACAGCTAGCATTCACGTCCTGAACCAGTCTCTTCTCAGCCACTCCAGACTTTCTCATACAATACCAGAGCTCCTCTCTTGGCACCCTGTCATATGCTTTTTCTAGGTCTCCAAAAACACAATGTAGCTCCCTCTGTACTTCTCGATGACCATTCTCAAAGCAAATACTGCATCTGTAGTACTCTTTCTAGGCATGAAGCCATACTGCTGTTCACAAATGCTGACTTCTGCTCTAGTTTCCTGTCTAGTTTCCACTACATTTCCAATAACTTCATTGTGTGGCTCATCAATTTTATACCTGTATACAGGTCCTTCTCAAACAATTATCAAATTGTGATAAAGTTCATTATTTTCCATAATGTAATGATAAAAATTAAACTTTCATATATTTTAGATTCACTACACGCAACTGAAGTAGTTCAAGCCTTTTATTGTATTAATATTGATGCTTTGGTAAAAAAGTTAAGCACTCAATATTTGGTCGGGAATCCTTTGGCAGAAATGACTGTTTCAATGCCGGTTGGCATGGAGGCAATCAGCTGGTGGCACTGCTGGGGTGTTATGGAGGCCCAGGATGTTTCGATAGCGGCCTTAAGCTCATCCACAGTGTTGGGTCTGGTGTCTCTCAACTTCCTCTTCACAAATATCACACAGATTCAGGTCAGGTGAGTTGGGAGGCCAGTTGAGCACAGTAATACCATGGTCAGTAAACCATTTACCAGTGGGTTTGGCACTGTGTGCAGGTGCCAGGTTGTGCTGAAAAATGAAATCTTTATCTCCATCAAGCTTTTCAGCAGACGGAAGTATGAAGTGCTCCAAAATCTCCTGATAACTAGCTGAATTGACCCTGCCCTTGATAAAACACAGTGGACCAACACCAGTAACTGACATGGCACCCCAGAGCATCACTGACTGTGGGTACTTGACACTGGACTTCAGGCATTTTGGCATTTCCTTCTCACCAGTCTTCCTCCAGACTCTGGCACCTTGATTTCCGAATGACATGCAACATTTGCTCTCATCCGAAAAAAGTACTTTGGACCACTGAGCAACAGTCCAGTGCTGTTTCTCTGTCGCCCAGGTCAGGCACTTCTGCCGCTCTTTCAGGTTTAAAAGTGACTTGACCTGGGGAATGCGGCACCTGTAGCCCATTTCCTGCACACGCCTGTGCATGGTGGCTCTGGATGTTTCTACTCCAGACTCAGTCCACTGCTTCCACACAGCTCCCCCAAGGTCTGGAATCTGCCCTTCTCCACAATCTTCCTCAGGGTCCGGTCACCTCTTCTGGTTGTGCAGCGTTTTCTGCCACACATTTTCTTTTCCACAAACGTCCCACTGAGGTGCCTTGATACAGCAGTCTGGGAACAGCCTATTCGATCAGAGATTTCTTTCTGTGTCTTACCCACTTACTTGAGGGTGTCAATGATGGCCTTCTGGACAGCAGTCAGGTCGGAAGTCTTACCCATGATTGCGGTTTTGACTTATGAACCAGGCTGGGAGTTTTTAAAAGTCTCAGGAATCTTTTTCAGGTGTTTAGAGTTAATTTGTTGATTCAGATGATTAGGTTAATAGCTCTTTTAGAGTACCTTTGAAGTCTCTACTAGCGTCCTTTGCCACCCCTGTGACAACTGCCAAGAAGGCCTACTACAACGAAAAGATTAACAACACTACAGACTCTAGGAAATTGTTTTCTACTTTTAAATCACTGCTTGAACTTGTCCAAGACTGAACTTCTAGTGATCCCAGCTAAAGAGACAATTCATCACAAACATCAGCCTCAAGTTGGACTCTACCACAGTGGCCCCTAACAAAGTTGCAAAAAACCTCGGCGTCATGATCGACGATCAGCTGTCATTCTCCAACCATATTACTTCAATTGCCCGGACCTGCAGATTTGTGCTGTACAACATTCAGAAAATCAGACCCTACCTGACCCAACAGTCAGCACAGCTATTGGTTCAGGCCATGGTCATCTCCCGCCTGGACTACAGCAATTCCCTCCTAGCTGGACTACCTGCTTGTGCAATAAAACCACTACAGATGGTACAGAATGCTGCAGCACGGTTGGTATTCACTCAACCCAAAAGGGCTCATGTTACACCTCTGTTCATCCAGTTGCACTGGCTACCAGTAGCTGCCAGGATCAAGCACAAGGCCCTGACCCTGGCATTCAAAACCACCTCAGGAACAGGTCCAGCATATCTGAACGAAATGATAAGACCTTATGCTCCTGTCAGAGAGCTGCGTTCCTCTAATACAAACCTACTAGCAGTACCTTTTGCTCGCTCTAAGCGATCTCAGGCAAAACTGTTCTCAGTTCTACTACCTCAGTGGTGGAACAAACTTCCGGAAGCAACAAGACTAGCATCATCTATCTCAACCTTCAAGAAACAGGTTAAACTTTTCTCTTTCAGGACTTTTTACTGCGCTGATGCCCCAGATCAGGTTAGGCACCAAGATAGGCTGTGCAGTGTGTGTGTGTGTGTGTGTGTGTACGTTTGTGTATATCTTTGTAAAAAAAAAAAAAACTCACTAACCCAAGCTTACTGTTCTGTATATTTCCTGTGCATCGTGTATTTGCAGGTGTATTTGCAGTCCCTATGTCCTCTATTGTAAGTCGCTTTGGATAAAAGCGTCTGCCAAAAACAATGTAATGTAATACCTTTACATGATATGCTAATTTTCTATTTTGGGTTTTCATGAGCTGTATGCCAAAATTATCAGTATTAAAACAATAAAAGACCTGAATAATTTCAGTTGGTGTGCAATGAATCTAACATATATAAAAGTTTAATTTTTATCATTACATTATGGAAAATAATGAACTTTATCACAATATGCTAATTTTTTGAGAAAGACCTGTAGTTGCTGCAATTCTGCACATCCCCCTTATTCTTAAAAATGGGCACTATCACACTTTGTCTCCATTCTTCAGGCATCTTCTCACTCTCTAAGATTCTGTTGAATAATCTAGTCAGAAACTTTACTGCCGCCTCTCCTAGACACTTCCACACCTTCACAGGCACAGTGGGGTAAAAAAGTATTTAGTCAGCCACCAATTGTGCAAGTTCTCCCACTTAAAAAGATGATAGAAGCCTGTAAATTTTATCATAGGTATACTTCAACTATGAGAGACAGAATGCGAAAAAAAATCCAGAAAATCACATTGCCTGATTTTTAAAGAATTTATTTGCAAAATATGATGGAAAATAAGTATTTGGTCAGGAACAAAAGCTAATCTCAATATTTTCTTATATACACTTTGTTGGCAATGACAGAGGTCCAACATTTTCTGTAAGTCTTCACAAGGTTTTCACACACTGTTACTGAAATTTTGGCCCATTCTCCCATGCAGATCTCTAGAGCAAGGATGTTTTAATGCTGTTGCTGGGCAACTCGGATTTTCAATTCCCTTGAAAGATTTTCTATGGGGTGGAGATCCGGAGACTGGCTAGGCCACTCCAGGACCTTGAAATGCTTCTTACAAAGCCACTCCTTCGTTGCCTGGGCAGTATGTTTGGGATCATTGTCATGCTGAAAGAATTGCCCTTGCTGATTGAAGGAGGTTATCACTCAAAATCTCATAGCCCTGTTCATCCTTTCCTTACACGAATCAGTCATCCTGGTCCTTTTGCAGAGAAAAAGGACCCTGGCACTGCAGGAATTGACTCCCTGGCGGCGTAGTGTGTTACTGATGGTAGTACTTTATTATGTTGGTCCCAGCTCTCTGCAGCTCTCACTAGGTCCTCCCGCATGGTTCTGGGACTTTTGCTCATCATTCTTGTGATCATTTCGACCCCATGGGGTGAGATCTTGTGTGTAGCCCGAGATCTAGGGAGATTATCAGTGGTCTTGTATGTCTTCCATTTTCTAATAATTGCTCCCACAGTTGATTTCTTCACACCGAGTTGCCTTCCTATTGCAGATTCAGTCTTCCCAGCCTGGTGCAGGTCTGTAGTTTTGTTTCTGGTCTCCTTTGACAGCTTTTGGTCTTGGCAATAGTGGAGTTTGAAGTCTGACTGTTTTAGGTTGTGGACAGATGTCTTTTATTCTGATAACCAGTTGAAACGGATGCCATTAATACAGGTAGCATATGGATGACTAAGGCACCTCTTACAAAAGAAGTTACAGGCCTGTGAGAGCCAGAAATCTTGCTTGTTTGTAGGTGACCAAATACTTACTTTCCAACATAATTTGCAAATAAATTCTTTAAAAATCAGATCATGAGATTTTCTGGATTTTCTTTTTCAAATTCTGTCTGTCATAGTTAAAGTATATATGAAAAATAACAGGCCTCTATCATCTTTTCAAGGTGGGACAACTTGCACAATTGGTGGCCAACTAAATACTTTTTTGCCCAACTGTATATCACCCTGACCAACTGCCTTTCCACTCTTGCATCCTCTTCATTGCTTTCCTCATTTCACTTTTACTAATCCCTGCTGCTCTGTCATCTACAAGAGTCACCTCTTCTACCTCTTACTACATCAATCTTGCTACAATTAGAGCCACAACACCACTACAGTATGAGAATGCAGGACTATGTTGTGGCAAAACATTTGGGCCTTTCTCGATTGACGAGGTATAGCTGTGGTAGATGTTCTATGGCTATAGTCTTCAAAGAATAAGAATTTGGGCCACTTTTCGGACAAAATTTTGTAAAAAGCTTTTACTATTACTCTTTTAAAAAGCAGCAATACATCAACAACCTGTTTTTTTTTTCCCAAAAATCATCACCCACACTCATTATCAGCTTTTCTTAGTAATCGTTTATTGAAAGGGCATAGCAGAATTAGAACACATAAATTGCTGATCGGGAAACAATGAGCACCACCTTCCATCATTCTCTGTCATTTTAAGCACTGATAAGCTATGTGGCACATGTTTGAAAGGGGCTATACAAGTAGCATATTCTGAATATCCTAGGAGCTGCACCGCCCCTTAAACAATTAAGGGTCCCTCAGGGATGCTTTCTCACTTTTAGAAAACCACTGATCTAAGGTACAGGTCCTGTTAGAGGTGTGTGTGTGTGTATGTACATTAAAACAATTCAAATCAGTTCACTGCAAATACCTGCATAGTCTGAGATCAGTCTCAAAAGTCAAATGTCTTTTTGGGTATTATATAAATGTAACACCATTACATGTTTTTGATGATCACCTTTCAGGGTCACATTTCCACCTCTTCAGATGAAATGCAAGGAACCAGACAACATACAATCAATTTAAAAAAGATTGGATTCAGATGATGCACTGCTTGGACAATTGAAATAAGCGTTCACCCCTGCACTCTTTCATTTCTGCAGCTACAATACGAGTCACGTTCATCACACCTTGCCAATTATCACAGTCCTAATATTTTTCAGTCAACAAGTGGTATTTTTAACCTGTCGATACAGTAAAAGCCAAGGGAAGATTACATATAAATAGCAGCTCACTGACCATGCTTATATTACAGCATTATAGTGCCGCAAGACTTCATATCCAAAAGCTCAACAATATAGGGAACTGATTTTTTATCATATTCTCTCAGAGATTGACTCTGTTTATACTGAACAGTTTCACATAGAAAGGAATTTTGTAATTCCTGTAATTTTTCATCTAAATGCTCTTTATCATGTATATTAGTAATAAAATTTGCTGTGGATAATTATTCTAAAAGTACTCACCTGTGCATCCAATTTCTTTTACTAAAAAAATGATTGGCAATATGTGCAGCAGAGATTGTGAGGTATCCTTTCACTACTTTCTATATTACATCTATAGTAAACTATAATTCAATAAAATGACAGTAACTATTTATATTCTGTAGTGGTGCAGGATCTGTTTCATAATGTAGAATATTACACTAACCAGATACGAATTGTCTTTGAAAAAAAAACATTTCCGTGGTCAGGAAATTCACAGTGACAAGATATTTTGAAATATGCAAAATCTACTTTTGTGTAGTAAAAAACAGACAAACCAGTGTTCTAGGTAATCAGAGTACTTATGATGTTTACTGTGTGGACAGAAGGTAAATAATAATTGCCATGCTTGATGTTGATGAATGAATGAATGTATTGGATTAGATAAGATAAAAGATTCTCTTCTGCAAGTAGTGGGGAGAATCAGTGATGACAATAGCAAGGGCTGTTAGGGTAGAGGATGAATGGATATCATCCCGCAAAAGATCTACCTAACAGACCTGAATTAAAAGTACATTTTGAAGCGAGCTTTCTCCTCTGGAAACGCATCCACTGCATGATCAAATAGCAAGAATAAAAGAGAAAAACTGAATGGCATGTTCATCATCATACACTGAGCATGAAATAATAGTTTGGAGGTTGACTCACACGGAATTAGTAGTCCATAACAGCAATAACCGTAGCAGCAATACACACAGAAAAATACACAGGCGCGCGCGCGCAAACACATTTGCGCACAAATTAGATAAACCAATTCTGCCCTAGAGAGTGGATGGGGGTCAAAAGCGAGTAAAGTAATGAAACAAATGTAAAATAAGTAAGATGGTATGTTAGAACGGAAGCCAACATGTTCCTGTTGTCAGACAGGAACCGGATGCTTTGACTATCATGAGAGCACAAGTGGAGGATAAACAAGAAAAACCAGAAGACGAGACATGGCTCTTACCTGGAGATGTTCTGACACCGTGGTGGACTGTTGAGACGTCAGCGTTGGCGCTGAATTCTCGTCAGAGCGCAGGAACACTTGCTGTGCTCGTCTGTGGGCATCAATAATATGAATCATGATATTTGCATGCATGTGTTGTTTGTGTTCCCGTATATTGTCATCTGTATAATAAATTACCGAGACAGCACTTCCTCACAGATGTGTATACACCACTACGTATCTTTACGTTTAAATTTAAAGGTGTTGAAAATAAAATGTATGTGTGTGCGTGCGTGCACATACGCGTGTAAGGGAATGTCACGTAAACATGCGCGCGCGTGTGGGTTTGCTTGGAGCACTTACAGATCCTTCTCTTTCTTCCTCTCGATCGCAGTCATGTCATGTCCACCTGTCCAACTGGGTGCGATAAGGCTGATGTCACATTCACACACATACGCGCACACGAGTGTGCGTAATCACACAGACGTAAGGAACGAGACGCAAATTCTCGCTAACAAGGCGAGACGCACACAACGAGGTGAAGAGCCACGAGTGAACGCTTTCCTATCTCGCTCGCTTGCTCTCTCTCTCAGCCCCCTTACTCTCTATCTCCTCGATCATCCTCTCTTCTCTCCAGGGTCTTACTGCCTATCCCTCCCCTTGTTACAGGTTCTCCCAAGCATTGCTTGTGGAGGAAGGGTAATACAGTACCCACGCACACACACACACACTCACACGCACATGCACACGGTGAGTATGGCAAGATGAGACAACCTCTGAAAAAGTCGCATCTTCAACAAGATGTGCTTTGTACTAAAACCACTAGGGGGAGCTGGCGCAATGCACTATGATTTACCTTATTCTATGCAGTATATTTGTGATTAGTACAATGGCTACGAAATGATGATGATATTGGAAAGCCATAACAACAATCAAACATCATTTCTCTAACTGCAATAAATATGGATTGGATAAAATTGGATAAAAAATGACTACATACAGCTTAGATGTTGCTCCAATATCTCTTCTGTAACTTCATAAAAGGATATATATTTACATAGATAGGATACATATTTAGATATTGAATCAACGTTTATATACGTGACATATTATGGCGGGCCCGGGCTACATTAAGAAGTGAGGACTCCAATCTCCAAGGATAATGCTTTCTAATGAAACACACAGGTTGTAACAACCATACTACAATCAGGGGGCCTTGGGGCGCTAATTAACAAAGCGAACAGTCTCATTCAAGGTGCCTCCAAATTCTGCCCTCCAGTCATGCAAAGGCACAGCATGGGTTAGTGCACCATATGTCCACCAGTAAAGGACACCCACATAAAAACCTGAGCTTTCAGGTTTTAAACTTCAGGAGGCCAACAAATCCCCAACTGCCAAAGCAATGGATGCTGAGAAGACTCTCCTGCCAGTCTTCCTATGCCACGTCACATAGTCCACACCTAGCTGGTTAGCTGTCCTCAGCATTTATAATAAAATCCTTTAAGTGGCATGGGTACTTGTACTGTTGGCAGGTTTGGTTGGGTACCTCCCCATCGGCTCTGTAGATAAGGTACATCTTCCAGTTCTTGTCTCACTCTCTGCTGGTGTCAGTGGTTGACATGGCGCTATCCTGTCCTGGTGTAAGACCACATCATAGTTCCTCTTTATCAACCTTGTACACAACATCCAAGTTTCCACAATATAATGTAGGGTCCAACTGATTGGTTCCTTATTTAAGGAACCAATCAGTTGTGCTGTAGACCCACAGCTATGCCTCAGAAGTAAAAGTCTCCACAAAGGCGAATGTCACTTTATTAGCCCCATATCCAGGCCCTCACAGCTCTGGCAGTAAAGGTCATCAATCGCCTGCTTGGTTTCTGTGAAAGGTGGCTGATGTCATTCTCTTGCTGCAGGGTTTCTCTCTTTAACGGGGGGGGAATGATGTGGCGGGTTCTTGGGCTGAAGATGAGGTGTGCTGCAGATAGAATGCGGTGGCTTCCAAACCAAGGTAGTGTTGCCCCGGGTATGTCAACCACTCGACATTTCTGTAAGAAGTTCCGCCTAATGATGCAGGTGCCCTTTATCCTTTCAAACTTCACTTGCAAGGCAGAGGCGACAGTCAGAGGAAGACTCCTCTCCACCAACATCTAGGTGTGAGCGTCAGTGACCCTGCTATCCTGGACCAGGCAGAACTCCAGGGTAGATCAGTGAGATGGGGGATCCGTTCTTCATTAGGGCCCTGCACTGGGTGCCATCAATGCTGCAGTTCACATATAGTCCATGAGCTTATCAAGGCAACCAAGCTATAGTTACTACCTGAAGGGGATGATGGCAGTGGAGCGCTGCTCTTTAGACCGCTCTTTAGACTCCTGATGTACTTAAGGATGCTGCTTAACCTACAGGCTGTAACAACCATGCGACTAACAGGAAATCCTTGGGGGAAAAGGGGGGTAAAGGGCGCTAATTAAGAAAGCAAACAGAAGAGGCTGTACAAAAAGTTGAAGCTAGGCTTCGGCATAGGACTCTGGTGGGAGTCATCACACCTGGCCGAGCTGGCCTAGGTTCCTTCCCAACCCCCCAAATGAACACCAGGGGGAAGGAGAGGAGGCGCCTGGTCCAAGAGGAGGTGAGAGCGGCTATGGAGGAATCAAGATCTTGCAGGGCAGTGAGCATGAGACAGCAGGGAGCCTGGACAAGATGGGAAAATGCGCTTTAGAGGAAAGTTACCTGGACGGAGATCTGAAAAGCTGAGCCTCATCACATCAAATTTCTTGTCCAGGCAGTGTATGATGTGCTGCCCAGTCCATCGAACCTGCATACTTGGGGCTAAGCAGAGTCGCCAGCCTGCCCATTGTGTTCCAAGAGAGGCACCTGAGAACACGTCCTCAGCTGCTGCACCACAGCATTCGGAGAAGGGCGCTACCGATGGAGGCATGACCAAGTCCTGAAGACCATCGCTGAGGCACTCAGCACAGGGTTGGTTTGGGCAAAGCAGTTCCGCCCTGCCAAGAACTCCATTGGCTTTGTCACGGCTGGGGAGGAGGTGGCCACAGCGAAAAGAACAGCAGGCATCCTGACATCTGCAAGAGACTGGCAGCTGCTAGTGGACCTTGAAAAACAGCTTAAGTTCCCTCGCCATATTGCAACCACCACCCTCCGTCCTGACATTGTCCTTGTATCAGAGGCCACCAAGCAAGTGATAATGATGGAGTTGACTGTCCCGTAGGAAGACCGCCTGGAAGAGGCTTTTGAGAGGAAGCTCTCCAAGTACACGGGACTGGTCAATGAGTGCCAGCAAGCAGGATGGAGGGCAAAATGCCTTCCAGTGGAAGTGGGCTGCAGGGGCTTTGCGGCCTGGTCCTATGCCAACGCTCTGGGTTGTCTGGGCATCGTCAGGCAGCATAGGAGAAGAGCCATCCGCAATACCACCAAAGTGGCAGAGAGGGCCTCAAGATGGCTGTGGCTCAAGAGAGGAGAGTCATGGAGTCATGGTAGCTAGCGTGCCAACTGGACACAAGCCCGGGGTCTGATCAGCCCTGGCTGGGTCACCTGGATGAGGGTGTGTGATGTCAAAAGACCCGAAACACCCAATGATCCCAGGAACATCACTGAGGATGTGTCCAGGTGCATTAATATATGTATTTACACACTGTGTGTGAATGGCAGGGGCCCAAGTGGAACAGTTAGGCTAAAGTGTGAAAGGATAAAGATCCTGGAGGATTTAAAATACTTTTGGTCATCAGCCCAGGGCAATGGAGAGTGTGGAAAAGAGGTGAAGAAACACAGTCAAACAGGTTAAGATAGGTGGAGAAATGTGTCAGGAGTAATGTGTGATAAGAGTATTGGCCAAAAGAAAAAGAGAGGTGTACAAGACATTGGTGAGACGAATGATGCTGTATTGTTCCGAGACAGTAGCAATGACAAAAAGAGAGGAACAGAGTTGGAGGTCAAAGTAACTGTAACCCATGGACCATGATGTGTGCAGATGCACACTGTGATTAGTAGATTTGAGAGAGTGAAGGGTGCAGGTGGATGAAAATCTAGAGAGGTTGAGGTATCCATATAAAAGGAATGAATGATAGCTGCAGCAAGACAGAATATATGTGTGCATGAGAGGGACTTAAGTGGAACAGTGAGGTGACAAGCAGTGGAGATAAAGATGGTGGAGGATTTTAATTACTTAGGTTCAACAGTCCAGAGTAATGGGGAGTGTGGAAAAGAGGTGAAGAGACATGTTCAAGCAGGTTGGAAAGAGTGGAGCAAAGTGTCAGGGTTACTGTGTGATGAGAGTATCAGCCAAAAAAGAAAAAAAGAAATGTCTACAAAACATTGGTAAGACTAGTGATGCTGTGTGGTTCAAAGACAGCAGCTTTTAAAAAGAGCTAAAGCAGAGCTGGAGGTAGCAAACATGTTTGCTAGGGAGATTCTCCTTTGGATTGGCAAGGATGGATAGAATCAAGAAAAAAGTCCATCAGGTGGACACCACTGCGGTGGTTTGGTTATGTACAGAGGCGGGACAGTGGTTATTGGTAGAAGGATGCTGGTGTTGGAACTGCAAGGCAGGGGGGGCTAGAGGGAGATCAAAGAGAAGATTTATGGATGTAGTGAAAGAGGACGTGAAGTATGTTGGTATTAAAGGATACAAAGAATAAGGCTCAATTGATGAGGTTGATTCTAAATTACTTAGATCAGCGAGAAAAAATCTTACCCATTGACCTAAAACCATATTCTACTTTCGGTTAACGTAGAGCAGGGGTGTCAAAGTCAAATACACGGAGGGCCAAAGATTTGTTTCAAGCCGAGGGCCGGACTAATTCAGTGTTTATTAAAACATATTGAACTGACCAAACATAGCCTATTGAACCAAGACCTAAATACATAAATGAAATTGCATGGATTATAAACTGAAAATACAATATCATGCTGCTCTATGATCATATCAATTACTGCTTTCAAATGGTAAAATGAAAAAATAAAAATAAATAAATCAGTTGTATTCTTTCTGATGGCTCCTATCTGCCATTAGTCCATTAACTGAAAAATAAATCCATTAACTAAAAAATAAATATAAACAAATAAAATACCATAAATCAAAATACAAAAATCTATGGCACACAGACAAAACAATACTTTCTTCAACGAAAAATCACATGTCTTGTGGAAACAAATGTAAAAATTTAACTGAATTTAAAACTAAAAATACGTTCATGCTCTGTAATGATCACTTGTCTGAGGCTGAGACTTATACTTGGTAGTGTCTCATCTTTTGTACAAGTTCATCAATGTTCGGGATCAGGCTCTGAGATGAGGAAATCCTCAGGATTAAGACATTTGTATGTTTGGTGGTGCGCTTTCCACATCAACTGCAAAAGCATAGCCAAGCAGTGCAAACCTGCTTTTTTGGGCTTCAAAGTCAGCAAATCGGCGTCGGAAGTCAGCGGCAAGTATGTTGATTATTTGGCAAACTGTGCACTCGGGAACGCAGCGGTAGAGAGCTTCTCTTTCATGGTCTGGCAGCTGGGAAAGTGGCTCAAGTTTTCTATCTGCTTCTGCAGCCAAACTTTCTCCACATAAAAGACACACAGGTTTGCCTTTTACCTCTGTGAAAATGTACTCTGTCTCCCATTGCTGACGAAGAATGAAACCAAAGCCTGCTAGCTGTGTTGCAGTGAGTTCGCTGGATACTGTTGCATTGTGGGGAATGTAGTATTGGTGCGGGCAAAACACCAGCAGGCGGCTGGGGCTGGTTCAAATAATAATCCAATTTCATCCCAGGGGCCAGAGATAATTTGTTCATGGGCCGGATTCGGCCCCTAGGCCTTGACTTTGACATATGTGATGTAGAGTAATGTTAAGTGGCTGATGACCACCACTGTGAGCAAGAGTCAAATACCCGGATTTGTTGCTGTGGCACCATAGTTTACAAAACAGCAAAAATCATAGCATAGACACCAACTTGTCCATCTCTGGCATATACTTAGAGGCCATTAGCATGCAGTCAGGGGAGGCAGTATGAAAAATATATAAAAAAAATGACAAAAATATTTGTCTACTGTTTTGTGGTATAAATGTATTCTGTATAATTCCTATAATCTTAACGTTTTCTGAGGTAAAATTTCCCGATGAGCCTCGCCTCACCGCCGTATATGCAGTCCCTAACAAACTGGGTTATGTTGTGTGTGCTCAGTTGTGGGCTGTAAGCATTTCAAATTGATAGATCTTTCTACCAGGGGCATGCAGTGCAACATTGGGAGTGTTGTCCTTTGGTGTAAGGTAAGGATGGAGTGGGAGATTGACAGGTGGATCGGCGCAACAATGTAGACTCTGCATCGATCCGTTGAGGTGAAGAAAGAGCTGTGCCAAAAGGCAAAGCTCTCAAATCACTGGTCAATTTACTTTCTTACCCTCACCTATGGTCACGAGCTATGGGTAGTGACTAAAAGAACATCATCACAGATCTAAGTGCCTGAAATGAGTCTTCTCTGCGGGATGTCCAAACTCTCCCTTAGGGGTAGGGTAAGGAGCTCAACCATCCGAGAGGGGCTCAGAGTAGAGTCTTCGATATCAAGAGGAGTCAAATGCAGTGTCTCGGCATCTGGTCGGGATACCTTCTGGTCACCTCCCTGGTGAAGTATTCCAGGCTTGTTCGACTGGGACATTCCAAGGATTATGTATCTCAGTTGGCCTGGGATTGCCTTGGGATCCCCTGGAAGAACTGGACCAATTGGCCAATAAGTGGGAAGTCTATACCTCTTTGCATTGACGACTGTCCCAGCGACCTGACCTCAGATAAGCGGAAGACGATGGATTAAGATTATAAAGTAAGAATCTGAGATCATTGAGCATACGAGTCCAGGATTGGGAAATGCAGGATCCTGCACAAAACCCTAAGGCCTCCGTAGAGGACCCAAATGTAAAGATTAAACAATGCCTCCCACATGGGGTGAAAAGGGACTTTCCCCATTATTAATACACGGCTTATGAATTACGTAGTTTATATACCTGTCTACCAACAGCATATCATCGTATTGCCCAATGGAAGATCACGGGACTGACGAATTAGTGTTTGGAAAAACCTAAGCCAGCCAAGACACAGTCCCGCTAGCATGTTCTGTGTATCTCCTGGGGCCTACGCCTATTGAAACATGCATGCAACACCTCACCAAGGAGGAGCTGACAGCAGACAGATGAGGTGGTGCCTCTCAATGCAGAAGTCCAGTTTCTCTATTCTGGGCCCTTCCTGGAGGACCATGCTACATCCCTATCTGTAAGGGAGAGCCTAGACACCTTGCAAGGGATACTAAATTTGGCTGCTTGATCTCATTCTTTTGGTGAGAGTGGAAAAGTAGAGCTTTGCTATTTGGCTCACCTCTTTATCATCAGAGACCTATGCTAAATCCACACAATACCAAGGCTGTATCAGTACGCATGCCGATTTCTTACACCACTTTCCCCTCACTCTTGGATGAGACCTTGAGAAACTGGATCTCCTCCATTTGAAGCAGGGTCTAATCTTTGACCCAGAGAGAGCTCTCCATTTTTTTCTGTCGGACGACCATGGCCTCAAAGTAGAGGTGTGGATTCTCATCCGCCCAGCACCACAATCCACCTGCAGCGCAATCCAGAGACAGTTGAAGAGCAAGCCTATGACGTCATCAGTCCCATCATCTGTAAAAAGCAGAGACTCAATCCTGAGGCCACCAAACTTGACCCCCAAAAAGCTCCTGCTGCACGAAGAAATTCTGTCCATCAAGTTATGAAAAGAATTGGTGATAAAGGGCAAGCCAGTTGGAGACAACCCTCACTGGAAGAGAATCCAACTTACTGATGGCAATGCGGTTCCGATGCTCCTAGAGCATCCCTCACAAGACTCCCTGAGGCAAGGTAGCAGCAGGAAAACAGAAAAAGGCGGAAGTCAAGTCCGTAAGGTTTTGCCAAAGAACTGCTGGTAGGTCTCACATTGCAAGGAGGTAATCCTGTCACTTGGCCTGGGGAGATAAGGACCACGGAACAGGAGATGCAGCCCCCCATACCCACTCATGGCAGAAGACAGCAAAAGGGAACGATGCCCAGGGAACAGCATAAGACGACGCTGCTCAGGTAACAAACCCAAAACAACAGATGGAGGACACGAGGGCAAGGGTGCAGTAGAAAGTAAGGCAGATGGGGATAGGAGTAGGCCCTCCATACAGACTCAGAACAACAGACATAATACATGAAAATGAGAGGATAGGGAGTTATCCCTTACAAACTCTGTGAAACAGACAGACAGACAGACAGACAGACAGACAAATGTGAACTTTTTCAATTTTAGGATTTAATAGTAATATCTAGTTTAAATATACCCCTGGAGTCCCCAGTGCCCTTAGCATTTGTCTAAATTGACTAATGGGTCTTCCTGATACAGAACACAAATTTTACAATGTTACCTACTTGTTGAAAGCAAAGTTCGAGAAGTAGCTGTGAAAATAAGTTAGGTATTAGGCAAGAAACCAGTCTGTCACAGCAATCACTCCCAAAGGCCTCAAAGCTCTAACCACAGAATGACCAAAAATATTTAATTGTTTTGCTCAGAAGACATCCCATGAACAAGACAATCATTGCACCTAGTTTTACCCTGCCTGGGCGTCGGTGACCAAGCCCCCCCCCCGAAGCCAGGCTCTAGGCAAGCGCCTGGTGGCTGGGCCTTCACCTATGGAGCTTGGCTGGGCACAGCCCGAAGGAATGACATGGGTCCCGCTTTCCCCTGGGTTCACCACCAACAGGAAAGGCCAAGGGGGTCAGGTGTAGAGTGAGCTGGGCAGTAGCTGGAGCAGGGGACCTTGGTGGTCTGATCCATTGCTGCAGAGGCGAGCTCTTGGAAAATGGAAAGTCACCTCACTGGCAGGGAAGGAGCATGAGCTGGTGCACGAGGCTGAGAGACTCCAACAAGACATCGTCGGACACACCTTGAAGCACAGCGTGTGGTCTGGAACCAGGCCTCTCGAGAGGGGCTGGGCTCTTTTTTATTCTGGAGTCTCCCTGGGTGAGAGGAGCTGGGCAGATGTGTGCAAATTAATTGGTCCCTGTCTTTGGGTGCCTGCATGTTGAGGTTTAACCTGATAAATGAGAGGGTCGCCTCCCTCCACCTTCAGGTGGGGGGACAGGTAGAGACTGTTGTTTGTGGCTATGAACCAGACAACAGTTCAGTTGACCTGCCTTTGTTGGGGTCGATAGACGGGCTGCTAGAGAGCACTCCTGCCGGGGACTCCTTCATTCTACTGGGAGACTTCAACGCTCATGTGGGCAACAACAGTGCGACTTAGAAGGGTATGATTGGGAGAAATGGCCCCCCTGATCTGAACCTGAGTGGCCTTTTGTTATTGGACTTCTGTGCTCGTCATAGCTTGTCCATAACAAACACCATGTTCAGACATAAAGGTATCCATATGTGCACTTGGCACCAACACACCTAAGACAACAGTTCTTTGATCAACCTTGCGTTCCTATCATCCAACTTGCGGCCGCATGTCCTGGACACTTGGGTGAAGAGAAGGGAGGAGCTGTCAACTGGCAGACCAAAACATAACATGAGGGTCTGCTGGGAACGTCTGGCAGAGTCCCCTGTGAGAAGGAGATTCAACTCTCACCTCCGGCAGAACTACAACCATGTCCCGAGGGAGGCGGGGGACATTTAGTCTGAATGGGCCATGTTCCACGCTTCCATTGTTGAGGCAGCAGACCGGAGCTGCGGCCATAAGAAGGTCAGTGCCTGTCGGGGATCAACTCTTGAACCTGCTGGACTCCAGCGGTGAGGGATGCCGTCAAACTGAAGGAGTCCTATTTGGCCTTTCTGGTCTGTGGGGCTCTGGAGGTAGCTGACAGGTACTGGCTGGCCAAGGGGCATGCGGCTTCGGTGGTCGCCAAGGCAAAAACTTGCGTGTGGTAGGAGTTCGTGGAGACCATGGAGAACAACTTCTGGTGGGAATTGAGGAGATTCTGGTCCACCATCTGGCAGCTCAGGAGGGGGAAGCGGTGCTCCTTCAACACTGTACAGTGGGAGCAGGGCGCTGCTGACCTCAACTCAAGACGTTGTTGATCCATGGCAAGAATACTTCCCAGACCTCCTCAACCCTGTTGAAACGCTTTCCAATGAGGAAGCAGAGGCAGGGGACTCTGGTGAGGACACACCTATTTCTAGGGCTGAAGTTGCTTAAGCAGGTCTGCCCTGGGTTCCTCAAGGTTCTGGATGTTTTTGGGCTGTCCTGGCTGACACGCCTCTGCCACGTTGCGTGGATGTTGGGGAGAGAACTGCTGGATTGAGAAACCGGAGTGGTGTGCTCCAACTACAGGGGGATCACACTCCTCAGCATCCCTGGTAATGTCTATTCAGTGGTACTGAAGAAGATGGTCTGCCGGGTCGTTGAACCTTGGATCCAGGAGTAGCAGTGTGGTTTTCGTCCTAGCCATTAAGCAGTGGACCAGCTCTGTACATTACATTACATTACAGTCATTTAGCAGATGCTTTTATCCAAAGCGTCTTACAAAAATTGCAATTCAATAACCGAAGATCTAAAGTACCAGTAGTCATTATTAAGAAGTCACCACTCTACCAAATAGCCATCTCAAAACCATAAAAATACATACATTCCTTTCGTTGTTTTTTTTTTGGGAGGGGGGGCTAAGTGCGATTAGTGGGGTAGTGCCTTGTGAAGAGGTACGTTTTCAGCTCACAGCGGAAGATTGGCAGCGACCCCGCTGTTCTGACCTTTTCCGGGAGTTCATTCCACCACTGAGGAGTCAAGACCGAGAAGACAATTCACTGCCCGGTAGGCAAGCACCAGGGTCTTGAATTTGATGCGGGCGGCTACCAGGAGCCAGTAAAGGGACATAAGAAGGGGAGTTGTGTGGGAGACGGCCTCTATTACATCAGCTCATGCCATGTAAATAATAATTCAAATGTTAATTTGTACAATATGCATTTCAGATTTTCCAGGTATAACTGTAATATACTGAATACTTTACTATACTGGTCTTTTTTATGTTGGTATTTTCCATGTGCATTGAGCAGTTTAACATTTTGCAAGTGGTGTATGTGTGTGATGAGTAATGACTGTGCACTTTGTGCATGATATATTATGTTTGATAATTCCTATATGTGTTGTGAAAAAGCACACTGACCCGCAGCAACTCACCATATATGATTGTATACCGTTAATCTTTCACTCAGTCACTGCTCTACATTTTTATGGCCAATAAAGAAATATGGGAAAACAACAATCCGTAAACTATGGATTGTTGGCACCGTGAAAAAACCTAATATTGTTTGCCAGAAACAACAAAAAATGTCAAGAAATAAACTAAAAATCAGAGTGGGGTGCCTAAAATCACATTCAAAGTATCTAAAATCGGCAGGTAGTCACATCATAGTGGATAGTATCAAGAGATTATAAATGACGTAAAGGTAAGTTTGAAAAAATGAAATTTGTGTGAAAATTAATGAAAAATAGCCAAATATCTCTAAAAACACTTAAAGATTTAAGTCTGATTCCAACAGCTGACCGATACAATACACTTTTGGACGTCCATACAAATCAGTGCATTTGCAAACGTAATTTTACATCTTTTTTTAAAAGCACAATTGCATTGTAACTCGGGAAACTTAGACTTAAAGGTGATTTAAAAACAGGCAAGCATAAACATATACAAAAACACATCATCACCTTCATTGTTGCACGCTTTGCAGTGAGATAATATAGCTAAAAGCAATGAGTGTCGGTTAGAGTAAACAGTGTGTTGGTGGAGTGATAAGGCTTCCTGACATTTGTTGGTTCAGTTCCTGTATGAGACTGCAGATAAGGGAACAGACCACTATGCTTACACACACACACGCATGCATGCACATCCCTACACACACACCCCTGACCCTCATAGAACACTGAAGAAAGAGGGGAGAGGGAGTACCTAAAAAAAATAGTTTGTAAAACAGTACAATTCCGATAAAAGCTAAGGCAGAATTAACCAACAGTTTAATTAATCACATAAGGAAAAATTAGATTTCTTCAATGAGATAGAAATGCTGATTTTCCAAGTTAATGGAAAGAAAATATAAAATGAACTAAGAAGGTTGAGACATTAAAGATGAAGAAAATACAAAGAAATTAAAGAAAAGAGTACAAGGAGAAACAGGGAAATAAGAGGTAAGTGCTATCATCACATGAACAGGTTTAATAAGCAACTGTGAATACAATAAAACAAGAGACAGCACACACCCACACCATGATTTTGAACAGACAAGCAAACACACTTGGAAAGACACTACTGAATATAGCCAAGGGGACGGAGATGAGGAACCTTGAAGAAAAAGGAGGAAAATGAGGGTTACTTGGTTTGCCTATGTTTAATTACGTGCAAACATAGGTAGGTAAACACAAAAGTATGTTTACAGTGCTATCTTGAAACTACAAGGAAAATTTAGAAGGCTCTTCTCCTTTCCAGCGCATACCTCCTCCTCTAGATTTTCCTCAACCTGTTGTCTGCTCTCACTACAGATCACATGGTCATCTGCAAACATCATGGTCCATGGAGATTCCTGTCTAGCCCCATCTGTAAGCCTGTCCATCACCACTGCAAACAAGAAGGGTCTCAAAGCTGATCCCTGATGGAGTCCCAACTCCACCTTGAACTTCTCTGTTACCCCTACAGCATGCTGCACCACTTGTCTCACAGCTAGGATACATGTCCTGCACCAGTCCAACATACTTCTCTGCCACTCCAGAGTTCCTCATACAACACAAGAGTTCCTCTCTCAGCATCCTTTCATATGCTTTTTCTAGGTCTATAAGCTCACAATGCTGCTCCCTCTGGCCTTCTCTGTACTTCTCTATTAACATTCCCAAAGCAAATACAGCATTTGTAGTACTCTTTCTAGGCATGAAGCCATGATGCTGCTCACAAATGCTGACTTCTGCTCTCGTCTAGTTTCCTGTTATTTCCCATGACTTGATTAACTTCATCCCTCTATAGTTGCCGCAATTCTGTACGTCCCCCTTATTCTTAGAGATGGGCGCCCTTCGTCTCACTTCGTATCCATTTTTCAGGCATCTTCTCACTCTGCTGTCCTGTTGAATACTGTTGATAAATATAGTCAGAAACTCTACTGCTGCCTCTCCTGGACACTTCAACACTTCCAGGTATATCATCAGGAACAACTGCCTTTCTACTTTTCATCCTCTTCAATGCTTTCCTCACTTCACTTTTACTTATCTCTACTACTTTGTGGTCTACAATCGTCACCTCTTCTACCCTGGCTTCTCTTTCATTTTCTTTCGCCAACCTGTATAGCTCATTCTCTCCCCTCCTTACAGTCCAACTGAGCATACAAGTCATTGTATGCCCTTTGTTTTGCCTTTGCGACTTCTATCTTTACCTTACACTGTATCTCCCTGTATTACTTCAGTCCCCTCAGTGTCCTATTTCTTCTTTGCTAACCACTTTCTCTGGAGATACTCCTGCACTTCCTTATTCCACCACCAAGTCTCTTTATCTACTTTCCTTCCAGATGACACACCAGGTACTTTCATACCTGTCTCCCTGATAAAACTAGGTGTTGTGCCCAATCATCTGGGAGCTATCCCTGACCACCCAGAGCCTTACTCAACTCCTCCCCTGAAAACCATGAAAACTCCTCCTTTTTCAGCTTCCACCACTTTGTTCTCTGCTCTGTCTTTGTCCTCTTGATCTTCCTTGTCACCAGAGTCATCCTACAAACCACCATCCTATGCTGTCTGGCTACACTCTCACCTACAACTACTCTGCAGTCACTGATCTCTTTCAGGTTACCTCATCTATTCAAGATGTAGTCTACCTACGTGCTCCTACCTCTGCTCTAATATGTTACTGTAAGTTCCTGTCTTTTATGGCAAAAAAGTGCTCACTACAGCCATTTCCATCATTTTTGCAAAGTCTACCATCATCTGTCCCTCTGTATTCCTATCCTGCATATTAAATCATCAATTCTTCATCCCCTCTATTGCCTACACCGGCATGCCCATTGAAGTTTGCCTGAATTACCACTCTCTAATCTTTGAGGATATTTTTGCATCACTTCATCTAGCTCATTCCAGAACTTCTCCTCAAACTCACATCCCACCTGCGGGGCATAGCCCCTGACAATATTGAGCACTACACCTCCAATTTCTAGTTTCAGACCCATAAGTCTATCTGACATTCTTTTCAGCTCCACGATTTGCCAATGAAAACCTAAAAGATGTCTGCAGTGCTGATGCACCCTATCCTTGCTCAGTCATGCCTGTTACCTGTCATACAGCACACGTGCTGCTCAGCACACCTGCGGCCACTCAGCACACACACTGGACCATAGCAACAGCGTCAACAAAGGCGCTTGGTGGTTGGAAATGACAAGAAGACATGGACATATTTTGAGTATAATCCAGCAGAAAAAAATCTGAAAGCAATGTTAAGGAGATGGTGGCCACTGAGTAGGTGGAAAGAATAACAGCAACCCGAGGCAGCACTTGAAGGCTCACCGAGCTGATGGTTATTTGAAGTCCTGTTAACAAGTCCTGTTAACATTTCAAATGCATACATTGTGACTTGACAATTGTTGACGATTTTACTTGTGAAAAATTACATGGTAGGTTAATTGTAAGTTTTACGGAAAGAAAGATCAGAAGTCTTAACTGCAGGGTGAGCTGTGTACTTGTCTTTTGCTTGTTTGATAATTAAGACTATTCTTTTTTCTTATCATGGCAGTATTTTGACTATTTTTATAGTACTTTGAGCATTTTTGTGATATACTAACATTTGATTGTTTTGTATTTGCCTGTAAACCTTTTCTCCTCAACCAGATCCCAGAGACCAGAACTCCTACAGAGAAACCTAGTGGTCTCGATTGGGTTGTATAATGTCTGATATAAAAATAATCTGCATCTTAATTGCATAGGCAGACAAGGTCAAGCTGAGCATGTGTGTTTCTCATCCATCACTCATATGGATGTTCATTTGTATGTTCATAGCACTCAGCAAATTCTCAGAAATAAAGCAACAATTGCTGGAGTAATGAAAATTGATTCTACTGTTATCTGTATGTAATGTTTTATCCTTGGATCGGAAATTATTTTTGATTGGTTGGAAACTTTGTATGTCCAAGAGCATTCCTTTATTATTATATTATTTGTGAAAATAGCCAATCTACAAGCTCACAATGTGTTGCAATGTACTGAGCTTATAGAGCTGCTATTTTAACAACTTATGTGTGACACTATTTTATGAGGAAGTAGGGCATCAATTCATGAAAAAAGCAGTTGAAATATGTTGAAAAAAAGTTGAAGTATGGAAATAAAAGGTCTCTGCCCAACAGTAATCTCCAATAACTTCTTCTTCTTCTTCCTCTTCTTCCTCTTTCGGCTTTTCCCGTTAGGGGTCGCCACAGCGAGTCAACTTTCTCCATCTAACCCTATTCTCTGTATCTTCCTCTCTCACACCAGCTACCTTCATATCCTCTCTCACTACATCCATAAATCTTCTCTTTGGTCTTCCTCGAGACCTCCTGCCTGGCAGCTCCATTTCCAGCATCCGTCTACCAATATATTCACTATCTCTTCTCTGTACATGACCAAACCATCTCAGTCTGGCTTCTCTGACCTTCTCTCCAAAACATCGAACATGTGCCGTCCCTCTGATAGATTCATTCCTGATCCTATCCATCCTGGTCACTCCCAAAGAGAACCTCAACATCTTCATCTCTGCAACCTCTAGTTCTGCCTGCTGTCTTTTGGTCATTGTAACAGTTTCTAGTCCATACATCATCGCTGGTCTCACCACTGTCTCACCACCACCTTTCCTTTTATTCTGGCCGATCGTCTTCTATCACATAGTACCCCTGACACTTTTCTCCACCCATTCCAACCTGCTTGGACCCGTCTCTTCACCTCTTTTCCGCACTCTCCGTTGCTCTGGACTGTTGACCCTAAGTACCTGAAATCCTCCAGCTTCTTGATCTCCACTCCCTGTAGCTTCACCGCTCCACCCGAGTTCCTCTCGTTCACACACATATATTCTGTCTTGCTGCGACTAACTTTCATTCCTCTCCTTTCCAGAGCATACCTCGACCTCTCTAGATTTTCCTCTACCTGTTGTCTGCTCTCACTACAGATCACAATGTCACCCACAAACATCATGGTCCATGGGGATTCCTGTCTAACCTCATCTGTCAGCCTATCCATCAGCATTGCGAACAAGAAGGGGCTCAGAGCTGATCCCTGATGGAGTCCCACCTCCACCTTGAACTTCTCTGTTACCCCTACAGCACACCGTACCAGTGTCTCACAGCTAGCATACATGTCCTGCACCAGTCTAACATACTTCTCTGCCACTCCAGACTTTCTCATACAATACCAGAGCTCCTCTCTTGGCACCCTGTCATATGCTTTTTCTAGGTCTACAAAAACACAATGTAACTCCCTCTGGCCTCCTCTGTACTTTTCTATTAGCATTCTCAACGCAAATACTGCATCTGTAGTACTCTTCCTAGGCATGAAGCCATACTGCTGTTCACAAATGCTGACTTCTGCTCTCTGTCTAGTTTCCACTACTCTTTCCCATAACTTCATTGTATGGCTCATCAACTTTATCCCTCTGTAGTTGCCACAATTCTGCACATCCCCTTTATTCTTAAAAATAGGCACCATCATACTTTGTCTCCATTCTTCAGGCATCTTCTCACTCTCTAAGATCCTGTAAAATAATCTAGTCAGAAAATCTACCGCTGCCTCTCCTAGACACTTCCACACCTCCACAGGTATATCATCAGGACCAACTGCTTTTCCACTCTTCATCCTCTTCAATGCCTTCCTCACTTCACTTTTACTAATTTTTGCTACTTTGTGGTCTACGATAATCACCTCTTCTACCCTTGCCTCTCTTTCATTTTCCACATTCATCAGTTCTTCAAAGTTCTCTTTCCATCTTCCCATCACTCTTCTAGCATCTGTCAATACATTTCCCTCTCTGTCCTTTATCACCCGGACCTGTTGTACATCCTTTCCATCTTTATCTCTCTGTTTCACCAACCTGTATAGATCATTCTCACCCTCCTTACTATCCAACCGAGCATACAAGTCATCATAAGCCCTTTGTTTTGCCTTTGCTACCTCTATCTTTACCTTTCGCCGCACCTCCCTGAACTCCTGTCTGTTCTCTTCAGTCCTCTCAGTATCCCACTTCTTTTTCGCTAACCGCTCTCTGTATACACTCCTGCACTTCCTCATTCCACCACCAAGTCTCCTTATCTACTTTCCTTCCAGATGACACACCAAGTACTCTTCTACCTGTCTCCCTGATAACACTAGCTGTTGTTGTCCAATCATCTGGAAGCTCACCCTGACCACCCAGACCCTTTCTCAATTCCTCCATGCGACACTCCTCCCTTTTCAGCTTCCACCATTTTGTCCTCTGCTCTGCCTTTGTCCTCTTCATCTTCCTTGTCACCAGAGTCATCCTACCAGTGCCGCCCTGAGGCTGCATTAGTAATCTCCAATAACTACTGACCCAAATTAATTTATTAAAAGACAAAACTTCTGCTTTTAACTAAAACTGACTAAAACTAGACTAAAACCTTTTTGAGTTTTTATTGACTAGAACTGGACTAAAACTATCACATAGAGAAATGACAAAAAATTTGCAGTTAGGCGGTGGCCAAAGAACTCTAAAACTGCCTGATTGACAATATAATTGAGCTCCTGGCAATACTCTACTGATTGTGCAATTTATTTTCTTTGATCTTGTATAACAGATGACCTGATTGGAAAAGGCTATGAACATGGCTCTGATATTGCTACTGTAATGCTTTTGCATAGCTTCACCCAGTTTGCGTTTGCGATGCGCTGGGTCCCCACCTTGGCTTTCCCTTGCACTGTTAGGGTATTCTGTGAGGGATGTTTTTGTCACTCAACAAAGCTGCTCTCTTGACACAATTACTGGCTAAAGTTCAAGCAGCCTGGCTTTGAACTAGTGCTGGTTCCTCCTTTCCTTCTGCCAAATATCTTAATACTGATGCAGTGTGGATGTGGTTCCATCTGACGTCTGCTGTCGTAGTGGCACAGTTGTCATGCGCCACTTCAACAGCATATTAAAAGCGCATGTACAAGCCTGGTACTGCTATCATGAAAAGTGTTAATACAAGTTCATTCTTGCTGCACAGTGCAGCTGTCTTGCCTGAAGACTTTGCTGCTGACAAGGAAATAGTCTGTTGCAAACTTTGCCGTAATAACTGCTTGCAGAGAGAACACAGTTCACTGAGCATTTGGAAGTAATGACAAGGCCCTGCTGAACTAATGTTGCTTTTCTATTTATCATAAATAGCTTTTTTAAAACAAATATCAATGTTGCGTCCAACTAATGATGTATGAAATAAGTACTCAATAAAGCTACTGGAAATAGAAGTGTGAATATGTAGTATGACAAAATCATAATATCAGGAGGGTCAGGAGGATCATCCGGCATAAAACTAAATCATAATAACCAGATCATACCAGATTGGTTGAGGCCAGGGTTAACAACGACCACCAGTGGTGCCGATGACCTACAGGGAACCAAAGGAAACTGGGCTACTGTAGATCAAAGAAGATGAGGAAGGCGTGTTCGGAAGCAAAGAGAGAGGAGGAAAGGCAAGAGTCTGGGACTGAGAGTAAGGACTTTGAATATCAGAACTATGACAGGAAAAGGTAGAGAGTTGGTTGACTTGATGCAGAGAAGGAAAGTGGATATACTGTGTGTCCAGGAGACCAGGTGGAAAGGAAGTAAGGCTAGAAGCTCAGGAGCAGGCTTTAAGTTGTACTATCATAGTACTAACAGGATGAGAAATGGAGTAGGAGTTATCCTAAAGGAAGAGTTTGTAAGGAATGTTTTGGAGGTGAAAAGAATGACAGATCTGTTGCGTATGACTAGGTCTTGATATCCCTCAATAAAAGCATACTTAAGGCACCGATGAGACTCTCTGTAGTTCAAGTCAGCGATGGCTTCCTTCGGGTTGTCAAGTGGGCGCCCTCTTTCATGGTTGTTTTGCTGATTGGCCCACGACACCTCCATAGGTGATTCCAAGTGTCCCAGGTTCACTCCCTAGATGCCATCAGCTAACTTGAAGGACCAAGTTGGATCCTTTTTCTTCATCCACAGCCACTAGCTCCCATTCTCAGCAGCCCTGGAGAGGTCCTTGACTGCCTGTCTGTGGGCGATTCCTCGCATTCCCATCTCCCTGAGTAGCCTTGATGTTAAAGTGGCTATGAAATCTCTGCAGCTTACTTCCACTGGATGAACCTTCGCTTTCCAGCCTTGTTTCTGAGAATCTACAACGAGTTCAGCATTTCTCAGCTTCTTCCGTTCATAGCTTCCTCCACTGTACCCTCCCAGGGCACTGTGAGCTCTAGAATGTAGATGAGCCTGAGTGATGATGACCATAGAACGAGGTCTGGTTGCAGGTTGGTGGACGCAATCTCAGCTCGGAAGCTGAGTTTCTTGTCCAGGTCCGCCAGCAGCTTCCAGTCCCGTGCACTGCCCAGTTGCCCTAGGTCAGCTCTCATGGGGGCAAAGCTGGCTTGCCCCTCCCCCACAAAATTAGTTGGCTGCCAATGGGATAACGAGGAAGGCAGGGCATTCATGCCTGTCCGGCAAGTTTCCAGCACTGCTGCAAAACATTTTAGTACCTGGTTGTGCCGCCAGGTATAATGGCCTTCGGTGAGGCTGATCTTGCATCCTACTAGGATGTGCTTCAGTGTTGCTGGACTTGAGCATAGAGGGCGTGTAGGGTTTTTGCCATACCACTGGTTTAGATTTACCCTGATGGTAAAGCTCGCCCTGAAGGCCTTTATCTCCAACAAATTTCCCTCCAAATTTAGGAGGCTGATCTGGCGAAACTGGCCAATTTCCAATGAATCCTTGTCCTTGGGGATAAGGGTCCCTCCAGCTCTCAGCCAGGACATTGGTATCTCCTTCTTTTGCCACACGACTCTCATCAGCCTCCAGAGAAATCGCAGTATATTTGGTCCGTTTTTATAGAGTCTGTGTGGAACTCTGTTGGGACCTGGAACCGACGCTGCTCTTGCTCTATGTGCAGTTTTGTCCACCTTGCTCCATGGGGTGGCCTCATGTATAGCTTGTGCTCTGGTGGATTGTCTGATGGCATGTCAGTTGGGAGTGGAACCCCTTCATGGTGATGGTCATCTGTGCAGGTCTTTTCCAGCTGTTTTTCCCGGTCAGCCTTTGACACTGAGAGACTTCCAGACTTCTCCTTTGTGGAGAGAGTTCAGAAAGTGGAAGGGGTCCTTGAAGAAGCATGATCTTGTTTGCTCCTTCCTTCTGCCCTTCTTGCGGAAGTTTTCAGCTCTCCTTAGTGTTGTAAGCCTACTCTGAATTTCTTCCTGCAGCAGGTTTATTCCCTCCTTCTCCTCCTCTGTTGCCTTCCTCCATTGCTGCCTCCTCTCCTTGACTAGGCGAACTATTTCTGTCTGCCTTCTGGACTTGGTAGGAATTGTTTGATTTGATCGTTTGCTTTCAGCCACACAGAACCATTACGCTGCTTAGCCATAGATCAGCCCACCCATTATCTCCAACTTCTTCATGGAGGTGCTTTTGATCCCCTCTAGGATGTTGCGGAGATCAGTGTTGATCTCCTTCCACAGCGTCTTGGCGCAGCACTTTGGCCACTTGACTAATGGCCTTCGCCCCATAGACTTATGAGTCTGAAACTGGAAATTGAAGGTGTGATGCTCAATGTTATTTGTGGCTATGCCCCGCAGGTGGGATGTGAGTTTGAGGAGAATGAGAAGATCTGGAATGGGCTAGATGAAGTGATGCAGAATATCCACATAGATGAGGGAGTGGGAATTGGAGCAGACTTCAATGGGCATTGTTGGTAAAGACAATCGAAGGGATGAAGAAATGATGGGCAGATCTGGTATACAGGATAGGAATGCAGAGGGACAGATGACGGTAAACTTTGCAAAAAGGATGGAAATGGCTGTAGTGAGCACTTTTTTCGAGAAAAGACCAGAACTTAGGATAACTCACAGTATAAGAGCCGAGGTAGGAGCACGCAGGCAGACTACATCTTGTATAGACGAGGTAACCTGAAAGGGTTCAGTGACTGCAATGAAGTTGTGGGTGAGAGTGTAGCCAGGCAGCATAGGATGGTGGTTTGTAGGATGACTGATGACAAGGAAGATGAAAAGGAGAAAGGCAGAGCAGAGAACAAAGTGGTGGAAGCTGAAAAGGGAGGAGTGCTGTATGGTTTTCAGGGGAGGAGTTGAGAATGGCTCTGGGTGGTCAGGGAGAGATCCCAGATGATTGGACACAACACCTAGTGTTATCAGGGAGACAGGTAGGAAAGGAGCAGTATGAGTTCAAGCATGTTGGAACGAGTGGAGAAAATTGTCAGGGGTACTATGTGATAGAAGACTATCGGCCAGAATGAAAGGAAAAGTGACCAAGACAGCGGTGAGACAAGAGATGCTGTATAGCCTACAGAGATTACAGAGACAAAGATGCTAAGGTTCTCTTTTGAGTACTACAGATGCAGTAGATGCTGAAACTAAAATGCAACCTCTGAATAGAAAATGAGGACAAAGAACTGTCAAGTATTTCATCAAAAAAATGAGTCAATTTGTATGATAAATAAAAAGGGCCTTGAACTTTTTCACAGTGTATAAAAAAGAAAGAAATGAAAAAGTGTTCAATAGAAGTAGTAGATTAATTCAAGTAACAAATAATAGTGCAGGGGTCTTCCACCAATTTTAGCCCAGAGAGCCCTCAGTTGACACTAAAGCAGAACAGGGAATAAAACAACAAACAAAAACAAAAAACTTACAAGGTCCTTTGAATTAAGCCATACACTCCTTGAACTTTTTTGACCTATTTTATGCTCAGCTATTATGTTGAGGGTGGATAAAATTTTTCTAAATAACATTATAGGTTTTTAGTATGATTGTTAAAACTGTTGAGGTTAGCTGCTGCATTTTAATCCTGAGCATACAATGATTTTTTTTATTTCTATTTATAGAGCTTTTTTACTTATATAAACAGCATAATCATAGAAGTGGGATTCTGAGGGGACTGAGGAGAGTTCACATGAGTACGGGGTGCCACGCAATGTGAAGGTACAGGTCAGTGACGTGCAGTGAGGTTCATGGCTGGTGAGGCACTGGCGTCATCACAGACAGATTTACAAAAATATGAGCCCTAAAGAGTAGCTTATTCACCATTTTATAGGCAGCAGTTAATGTGTTTTATTTAAAATATCATATCAGCATTCTTTACACATACAAACTGTAGCATAGAAAAAAAGCACATTTAAAAACAAAAACATTATTATCTCTTACCTCTACTTATGAATGAAGTCCATGCACCACTCCTTCTGAAGAAAAGCATTGATAACTTGCTTGTAGAAGTCTTCCTTATCTTTCATCAGTTTTAAAAGTCTCTGTCTCAATGGAAATCACTGCCAGTGAAGACAGTCGTCTTGATCAGTCCTGTTTCGCCTGTATGTTTTGAGTCTTTTCAGTGCTGAGAATGACCACTCCACTGATGTTATCCTTGCTGGAACAGTGACCACCAGCTGGAGCAACTTTGTTGCCTCAGGAACAGTTTGGATGAGATCCTACTGGGTCAAAAAGTTGAGAAGCTGAGATATACATTCATCCCTCATTGTTTGTGAGCTATACAGCCCCATGAGATCCGGAAAAAATAAATGGATGGCTGCACTTGACTTGGTAACCGTTTACTGTAGCTTGCAATTGCTAATTACCGTATTTTCCGGACTATAAGTCACGTTTTTTTTCATAGTCTGGTGGGGGATGCGACTTATACTCTGGAGCGACTTATGTGTGAAATTTTTAACACATTATTACTGGTACCGGTATATAATTTCACATGTTATTTTCACATTGAACAGCAAGAGGGCGCTATAGGCATGTGATAATAATTTCAGCACTAGCGAAGAACTTAACAAAAACGGCACCGAAAAGGAAATCGTATTCTGCTGATTACAAGCTGCAAGTAGTAAAATATGCAGCCGAAAACAGTAATCGAGCCGCAGAGAGAAAGTTTGGAGTTAGCGAGAAGCTTGTAAGAGACTGGCGAAAAGCGGAGGTAACTCTAACTGAAATGAAGACAACGAAAAAAAGCCAATCGCGGGCTAAAAGCTAGGTGGCCACAGCTAGAGGAACGAATGCGCCGTGCAACTTTCGTGGAAGTTATTTAATGGATCGGAAAAGCATGGGCTTCGGTGACAACCGAAACCATTCTGGCAGGATTCAGAAAGGCTGGAATAGTTGGAACTGGAAGTGACGATGAGTCTGACGTAAGTGACGTAGAAGAGGAAGCGGCGCATTTTCTACCTCCGGAGTTAGCGGAGTTGATTGGAAGTGACACCGAAGATTTCATGGAATTTTAGTTAACGGGTATTTGGAGTGACAAGGATGGTTTTGGTAAACTTCTTATCATGTTATTTATGCTATAGTTATCGGAATAACTGTTAGTATGTTATATTAACATACCACGCAATTTCTCAGTTGTGTCATGTAACCCAAGCATATCGTTCAGCCTGTTGTTGCCTCTATTCTATTTTTATTTTAAATTGTTCGTCATTAAAATTTTAAATTACATGTCTGTTCTTGTTGTTGTATTTTATTAAATAAATCCCCCGCCCCCCGCCCCCCCCCCCCCCAAAATGCGACTTATACTCCAGTGCGACTTGTGTATGTTTTTTTCATTCTTTATTGTGCATTTTTGGCTGGTGCGACGTATAATCCAAAGCGACGTATAGTCCGCAAAATACGGTACCTATATATTATTCTGTAGCCGAGTAATAAGAAGGATCCCTGGGATCACCAGTGCCTCCTACCACGAGGCACCATTACTGCTGTTGTTTTATGATCACAAGAAACATTTTACAGTTGTTAACGAAAAACATTATACACATCAGCTAAACTATGGAAATTTAGTTCATATACTAAAAGTGTTTAAAAATGTTAATACTGACATACACAGAGACAGCAATACGGTCTCAGTGCATAGCATGCCAGCACAGTTAGCAATTTGTGCATTTGTGCATTGTGCAATCCATAGTGGGCTAAGGTGGTTGCTCTGTCACCACACGTCTCTTCTGCATATGGTAAACATGAATTTTTTTTCAGCAATTTTGAAAACAAATAAATAAATAAAAATGGTGTAGTTGAAAATAACTTTATAGTAGAAATCACTGAATAAATATAACCATTTAATTTATTTTTTTCATTTGACATTTTTTTCTTTCCATGATGACAGCTGAGGCCCGGCCTCCCCTGCCTATACTGACTGCACGCCACTGGTACAGGTGGGGTGGCAAAGGCTACACAAAGGTCGTCAGATGACTTGTTTAGAAAAAACTTTATTGTCATATACAGTTTTATGTACATCACAACATCAGCATCACTCCACTTAATCCATCATGGATGAACCAGGAGCAGAAGACGGCCACTTGGCAGTGCCAGGCCTGGTTTGATTCCCAATTCCTCCTAGCCTGCTGAAGTGTTGTTGAGCAAGACACTGCACCCCAAAATGTTCCTGTGGCGCCGTTCCTTAGCTGCCCTCTGCTCATTGTTCATCCATGATAATGTAACATTTGTAGACTTGGACCTGTAAGCTCTAAACATCTACCTAGGCTTGGGAGGGAGGGATGTGTTATTCCTCAGTCCAGAAATAAATTCCAAAAAAAATTGTGTATTATCCAATGACTGAGTTGAGTCAGTGGGAATACTCTTATTTGGTGTCATATCGGTTGTCAAAGTGATCCAATATCAGGTTGCTCTGAGGAAACCACATAGTTGGCCACTCCACTTTCTTGACCATCTTCAGTCTTCACTGGGCTGGGCTCGCTATCTTGGATCGGAATCTGTCACTCACCATAAAACCAATCTACACAGAGTGCAGACTAATGAATGATTCCATTCTAATTATATTCTTTAACCTTTATGTAACCAATAACTAAGGATATGCCCCCTTTTTAACAATGAGATGAAGTACTCATCACATCAATCCAAACTATTATAATAGTGCATTATTTAATGCACTATTATAATATTTGCATTATTATATAATATTTGCATTAAATATAAACTTACTCCTCAGTGTGAAGAAAATATATTGCATCAATTACACAATAAAATGGGGTATAAAGGTAACTTAACAGACTAAGGGGATGGAATATAATCAGTTTAAAAGCATTGTTTATCTTTTTCCAATTCAAGAGCAGGGAGCTCATTAACTCACGTTCAAAGCGGGGGCTGAGGAGGGAAAAAAAAACCTAGTTGATCACTATTCTCTGGGCTGTTAGAGCACAATCAATATGTAATCCCGAAATTACAAAATTTTAGTAGCCCTATATTCATAGGGGTTTACAATAGGTTTAATTTCAGAGGTCACATTTTACTGATACAGGGGGCACCCATTTGGCAGCACCATGGGGATCACTTCAGTACTCCATGTCTTGCTCATCAACACTTTGAGACAGGTTAGAGTGAGCATGGGAATCGAACAAGGTATATTTGGTTCCAAGACAACCCCTGAGACACTTAGTGGGGCTACAGGGAGTAAAGATAAAGATAGTAGAAGATTTTAAGTACTTCAGGTCATCAGTACAGTGTGGAAAAATGGTGACGAAATGCATTCAAGCAGGTTTGGACAGGTGGAGAAAAGCTTCAGGGGTAATATATGACAATAATATGATAGAAAGAAGGGTTTAGAAGTTGGTATCAAGTGATAATGTACGGTTTAGAGACATTGGCACTGAGGAGAAAAAAAAGGACGGAGAACTGGAGGTAGCGGTTCACTTTGGGAATGAAAAGGATAGCATCTGGAATGGGACAGAGGGACAGTAAATATTGCTTTTTGTAGATACAGTCAGAGGCCAGACTGAGAATGTTTAGACATGTACAGAGCAGGGATAGCCAATACATGGGAAGAAGGATGCTGAGATTGGAACTACCCCGGGACACCTAGGAGACAGAAGAGGATATTTTTGGATGTTGAGAAAGATGACGAAGTCAGTCAGTGTAAGAGAAGATTTTTACTTATTAATGAAATGTTTTATTTATCATAGAAATTAATAGAAACATTTCACGGAGAAAAATCATAGACAAATTTTAACAAATCAAGCTCCTCAGATATATCGGTGTCATGCACATTGAAGCTAGTGGATACCAGATACGATTTTCACTGGCAATACCCATGCTGGCTTTTTCTTCTTCACACAAGCATGCACGTTTTCAATGCAGAAAAGATGTGCACACAGAAACATGGGATTTACTTGCATAAAAAAGATCAACAAATGGAAACAAAAATATTACAATATTATGCATCTATCAGGTGGCTAAATGTTTTATTGTATCAGTTTTGCCACTTTAGTATCTAAACAAACTGAGGGATAAGTCCCTAATTACAAGTTAATTTCAAATGATCCAACACTTTGATCACTCTTAGGTTACTTTTAGATAGAGGACAATTTCACCTTGTATTTCTTCCTAAACACACATTTTGGTGACCTCTTTCTTGGCACATACAAGGCTCAGGGCAGAATATGTTCCTAAGAGAAAACAAGCATAGGGTCAGTACAAATGTTTGCATGTCTGGAAGCGGCTTGCTATCGCTCTGCCACTGCATAATGTCTGTGTTAAAATGTCACACAATAGGTCAAAAACTGCACAAGGAGAAATGGAGGAATAAGAAAGTATTGAGACTTTTTTTCTCAAGATATTTTGATACAGATCAAAAGATAACTGCAGTTCAAGCAGAGATTGAAAAAAATGTCTTAAAAGGCCAATTAAGGCTGAGCTTATGAGACTTGTAATGGAAATTCACACTTTCACAGACAAAAACCTAAGCAAAGGATTATATGTCAAACCAGCCACCTACATCTATATATTCTTATCTTTTTGGCTACTCCCTTAATGAGTGGTCACAGTGAATCAACCTATTCTCTGTATTGTCTTCTCTCACAAATACTTCATGTACTCTTTCATTAGATACATTAATATTCTCTTAAATTCAAATTCAAATTAAAAAAAAAACTCTATTTGTACTTGGCCACCATGGCATTGAGTTAGTTAAAAAGTTTAAAAAGAAAAAAGGAAGGAAAAGAGAAGAAAAAACACATCTTCATTTTCTGAGTACACATAATGGACATACGGCCCTTACTCACACTAAAACAGCGAAAGGCAAAAAATAAAAAAAATAAAAAGCTGCTCCACGAGCCGACCAATTGATGAGCAGCAACCAGGAACTTAGGCCTTCCTTCAGGCCTCCCGCTTTACCGTTCCAATTCAAGGATCCTTCTACCTATATATTCTTTATCCCTCCGAACCATCTCAGTCTGGCTTCTCTGACCTTATCTCGAGACCTATTTTTATGTTACTGTTTAATTCAATGAGCAATCAAGGGTCCCTAATTGCTATAGAGAGGGCTACTTGGATTTTAACTGCAGTGTTCATGTGCCATAATGGCAATATTTTATACTGATGCAGCTGATAGGACCTCAGCAGTGTTCTGGATTACACTGTCGTCAGCAGATGTGTGTCTGTCTTCTAGTTTTGTAAGATGCAGTGATGAGAGTTAATAAATTGCATCTCAGATGTAAATGAAGGAGGTAGAATATTTTCTAGAAAGTAAGAGTCAATGTTGGGTGGGGGATATGGCCCCCAATCCTGTTTGTGAGCAGAAGTTTGGTAATATAATTGAGACAGAGTGAATAAACAGTTAAAAAGGGGTCCATATCCAGCCAGCTATGGCTGAAAAAGAGCATGTTCAATTGAGCTACTGGCAGTCACCGATGAGCTACAGTTGTTCTGCCAATCATTCACCCTCACCACCCCTGAACTGCCTCCTGATGATGGAGCTGGGGCCAACAAAACACGGGCTCCTGTGAGAAGTCCTTCAACGAGCCCGTCATCCATGTCAGGCTGACTTAGGGGAGGAGGAGGGGGTTGCTTGGACCCCATTGAGAGAGATGGCTGGCTCCCAGCCTGCCATCAATGAGGGAAGTCAAAACACTCATATGAACATACACACAGATGATATGAACCTCTGCACAATATGCTACTGAGGCATATAAACATGCTAAGATTAATAGTCATTAGAGGCACACTCTCCACCTTTTTAGATGACACTGGTGCCACTAATTCTTTTATTGAAGGGAACTGACCAAATTACCATATTAGTGTAAGATTTATTCATTCTGATGGGTAATCGTCTGTTACAGTAAAGGAGAGTTTTACCACACCATTGATGTGTGAGATTTCATGTGATTCGTCACCCCAAAAATGCAAACACATTTCCTTCCTGCTGTCGCCAAATTGTCCTGCCAATTTACTAGGATGAGACTTAATTCTCTCTTTCGCGTAAATTTAACTTTTACTCCCAATGGTCTATTGAGTCATCGCAAGATTTGGGGTCATTCGTGCAACAGCGCCAAGACATAACCGATTGAAAACCATAGTCTCCCACCATGCCCTAAGACCATGACTGTTACATGGTCCTTGCACATTGTGGTTGACTCAGCCAAATCCGACGGACACAACATAGCTACCGATATTGCGACAGATACTGAATTCTCGATGGTCTGCCCACAAAAATGACGTAAGATAAATCAAAGTGTTTAAACCAGTTCAAATCATGCCCAAACCTAATCATTGGCTTAATCTGTCCCAATATCCACCGAAACCAGAGGCGATTGCAGAAATAACTCATCTGCATGCATTCCACAACCTGACTTATTTGACACCCCACTCTAACCCTAATTTCCTTCTCTATGTAGATGGCTTGGCCTCCAGAGATCAATCGGGCATGAACGCATGGGATTCGCCGTCATATCTGATACCAATATGATCTGTTCTGGCCCTCTCCCGTGTCGATATGGAAGCCTGCAAATTGGCTGTTGGGAAATCGGTTACTAACTACACAGACTCCCGTTACGCTCTCAGTAAAGTCTATGATGTTAGCACCCTATGGAAAAGCATACACTTTCTCAAATCTCATGGCAAACCTATCGTAAATCATACAGTACCTGTTTCCTCTAAATGATCCAACCTCCACCTGCCATAGCAATGGGTAAATGTCATAGCAATGGGTGTACTGCGTACCATCTGGCCACTGGAGGGGTCGTCAAGAAAATTAGCAAAATGATGTGTAGAAACCTCACAGATACTTGCCAAAACGTAGCAACCACCCTCCCAGAACCAGCATTCCAACCACTTCATGACCTCCAACCAGGAGATTTTGCGCTGAATAGATTGCCAAAATGGTAGACGACTATCTAAGCTTTCTATCATCTGGAAAAGTTGATCAAAAATGATCAAACGGCAGGAGTCTAATGGAAAACGTTAACTGCTGCAACACATGCTGTTTCATGCTGGTGTAGGAGCAAAGTCAAGAAAACAGGATATTTGCTTGATACATCCAAGAGGATGCAGCCTGGCGGAGTAACTCTCACAGGTGCCAACAACATCATTAAACTGTAATCCTCTGATTAAGTTCCTGATGATGACGTTCAGAGATCAATCAGTTAACATGTACCTGTAGTTGATACTTTGTTCCACACTGCACCCAGCCCCAGGGGGATGAAAAAGAATGATCAAAATACAAACACACAACCAATAACACCTTGGATATCTTGGGCTTGCAGCCGTTAATACACACTACCCTAAAACAGTTATCTTTTGTTCTTGAATGTATACTATGAGCTTATAAATATAGAATTCATTAGATTCTAAATATCAAGATACAATCAGTACGACTGGCAGAACAGAATGTGCCTCTATACAAGGAAATATTTGACAATAAGTTGCTGGGCAGCCTCTTTAGACAAAACACCAGCCCTTTTACTTAATGAACTATCAAGCCATCATCTCTTAGACCAATCACTTAAGCTGAACCTATTCAACAGTCAACGAGCATGGAAGGGAAAAGTCAGAACAGAGAAATACAAAAAACAATAGGGGCTATGATAATTGAGATGATGAATAAAAGTAAGAATAAGTCAATTTAAAAATGATAGCATTTTTATGGTGGACTGTGCATATGAATTGAAAGAAAAAATATCTACTGTTAATCTGGTCATGGGATTTGAAATATCAACATCATCTTAAAGGCACAGCTATAAGAAAAGAAATACAGGTTTTACTTTGGACTGCGGCAAAAAGAATCAGGGGCTGATGGAGACAATTTAGGATATTATAGTATACTGTATATTATAATGATGATGTCTAAAAATGTGAGTTTGTATCTATGCGTGTTCAGTATATACATTCATGTGCTATTAATTGAATCAGTTAATTCATCACCACATCTCAGAATGTTCCAAATGTAACACTCATAGCTGTTTATGGGCTTTAATTGGAGTATAATTATTTTATAAAAAAAATAAGATTTTCAGTGTCACAAGACCCAAAAAGAATAAATAAAAATTGTTGCATATCTTGGTTCAGCTTTCCATGCTGTGGGCCCATAGAGCAGTAACACAAGGACAAGCTTCATGAATGATGATTAAGTGACTGAATCTTGTGGCTCTACCAGACATTTAAAATCAGATCAAACAAATCAAATCAGAATTGATCAGCAGGTCCCTTTACAAGTATACAAAAAACAAAAACAAAAATCTTATTTTTACAGAGGCCTCTTTCTTGAACATATGCCTACAGGGGTAAAAGTTAAAAGACTCAAGCAGTCCAAGTGATTTTCTTTTCTACTGTACATAATTTTGATGCTACTATACTTTTGACAACCCACTGAAAGACTAATGTTATACATGACATCAAATAATGGCAATGGTCTTAAAAATAATTTACAGCGGAGGTCACATCAGAACTTGGATGGATAGATTATAACTGGCTGTGATTTCATTCTTTAAACAAATCAATTAAAAAAGCCACAAATCAAAAAGAATTGTGATGCACTTTTCCTTCTACAACCTTCATGACATGAGATACAAGATAATTTTATATCTGTGACCCTAGCAACTCTTCAAGAGAAGCTGTCAAAAATAGGCACATAGTCAACATGAATTGACCTTCATATTAGCTAAATCATGCAGACATTATTATATCACACTGGGTCAACTTTATACAGACAAGGGGAAATTCAAGCTTGATGTCAAGTAAATATAATCTCATTGGCAGTATGTGTCATCTTAATTTAAAGTGATTTACTCCTAAGGCAATGGGCACTTTAAAAGACACAAATAAATACAGACACACAGGTCCACAAACGCCTCCATTTCAGTTGGAAATGCAGCATCTTAATTGTAACAAAGTAGTAGCTGTCAAGGGGTAATACCACTGCTATCACCAATATCATTATTAATAAAAACAAAAACATTGCTGCATATAAATCTTTTACATTCACACAGAAAAAACTGGTTACAGTCTACATAAATTAGGAAGCTGACAGTAGCTACTGGAGTCAAAGCTTAGGACCCTAGTTGCTTCAACATCCATTTTCTTTGATACCTCCAGGGATTTCCTTTTGCTCTCTCATATGTCGTACTCCATTCCACTCCAGCAGATATTGTTCTGACACACAAACACACACACACACACACACACACACACACACACACACACACACACACACACACACACACACACACACACACACACACACACACACCCTCTAATGTCGGATCACACTGGCGGTAGACCGAGGAGGTCGACCCAAGCATCCCTGTCCCTAGTTACACACACAGGCTGTTTGTATGTGAAGGCATACAGGCCACACAGGATCCCTTCTTCCATTTGGTGGGTAACTTGGACCAAACCATATTTCCCTTTCCTCAGTTATTTAACTGTGATTCAAACAAAGCCAATCAAATTCCTTCTCTATAAGCTCTTTGCACTGCAGCGTTTTTGGCCGTTCAGTGTTTGTCCGAAACTCTTGTACCAACCATGCTGCAAGTCCTCCTCCTTTTGATTAAAAGCAGTGTTCATGGTCGGTGTCCACTAACTGGATCTTAAGTTGCGACAACTGTTGATTTTCTGACGACGAATGTGAGAAACCACTTCCACAATGAAAGCCTTAAACATTCAATTTTTGTGTCTCTGACCATCTTTGGTATGTGAGTGAAATTCTTTCAGAGGTGGATGTTGAAGGATTAGTGGACAGGGCCCTCCCCTAGATGTCCCGGAATCAACCAAAAAATGTCATTAAAAACGGATTTAAATGTTTGTCTGGTGACCTTACCAGCTATCTCATCCAACTCACCACCATTTCGTTAGCAGTACATCATCTGTTCTTCCCATCAGCTGAATGTCCAGTAAATGAAGTTGCAGATTTGATAATGCAACTATACAGTCAACTGTACATTTTTGGCCTAAGATGTCAGGTATAATGTACACTTACAAACATCCTCATCCTCAAACAAGTTTCTAATGGCCAACCAATGTCTTGTACAGATGGTCAGTAGCAGTGAACTATTTGGGCTTAGATGAGTCAATCCTCCCAATCAACTCTTTCCGAGTTTCTCTGGCATTTCCCACGTGAGCGTTGAAGTCTTCAAGAATTCTATGAAGTCAGAAGGTGGTGCTCCAACTATGAGGACACCTTCTAGGGCCTCTGAAATGTCTGCATACTCTGACAGCATTTTATTCATAAATGCTTATACAGTTAGGCCCAGAAATAGTAAGACAGTGAAACAAGTTTTGGTATTTTAGCTGTTTACGAAAACATATTCAGGACACAATTATATAATCAATATGGGCTTAAAGTGAGGGAATTACAGCTCTTCAGTACGTAGCTGCCTCTTTTTCAAGAGACCAAAAGTTAGACAATTGACTCAGAAGGCTGCAAAAAATAACAAGGCTGCATGGGCTCTTCTCTCAGTAACCTGTCATCAATTAAGCAGTTAAAAGGTTTGGAGTTCATTCCAGATGTGGCGTTTGCATTTGGAAGCTGTTGCTGTGTACACACAACATGCGGTCAAAGGAGCTCTCAATGGAGCTGAAACAGACCCTCCTGAGGCTGGAAGAAAGAAGAAATCCATCAGAGAGATAGCAAATGTTAGGAGTGGCCATATTAATAGTTTGGTACATTCTGAGAAAAAAGAATTGTCAGGGTTCACACCTGATCCCCATTGTAATCGGCGCCAGCTGCAGCAGATGTCGCTAATCAAGATCCCTATATAGGGCAGCGGCACTCTCTGCCTGGTGCCGGGGGATTGTGGTCCTCACAGACTACTGTGAAGCCCTGCCATGAACTGGACCTCATTCCTTGCCAGCACTGGACCCCAGGTGTGACCTCTGTTCCCTCCCTCGTCACGACTGGGCCCAGTTGGCCGGCGTGACCTCTGTTCCCTCCCTCCTCACGACCGGGCCCAGTTGGCTGGCGTGACCTCTGTCCCCTCCCGCAACCCGTCCAGTCTGCGTCCCGTCCACTCTGCATCCCGTCTAGTCCGCAACTCGTCCCGTCTGTAACCCGTACTGGTGAGGCCCAGCCTCTGCAGTTCTGTTTGCAACCCGTCCCGTCTGCATCCCGTACTGTCCAGTCTACAACCCGTACCGTCCCGTTTGGAACCGTCCTGGTGAGCCTCTGCGTCCCGTCCAGTCTGCAACTCGTCCCGCAACCCTTCCCGTCCAGTCTTCCCGTCCAGTCTGCAACTCGTCCCGTCTGCATCCCGTACTGTCCAGTCCCAGCCTCTGCAGTTCCGTCTGTATCCCGTCCTGTCTGCACACCCGTCCAGTCTTCCCGTCCCGTCTGTATCCCGTCCAGTCTGCATCCCTTCCAGTCTGCAACTCGTCCCGTCTGCATCCCGTACTGTCCAGTCCCAGCCTCTGCAGTTCCGTCTGTATCCCGTCCTGTCTGCACACCCGTCCAGTCTTCCCGTCCCGTCTGTATCCCGTCCAGTCTGCATCCCTTCCAGTCTGCAACTCGTCCTGTCTGTAACCCGTACTGGTGAGGCCCAGCCTCTGCAGTTCTGTCTGCAACCCGTCCCGTCTGCAACCTGTATTGGCGAGACCCTGCAACCTGTCGCGTCTGCAACCCATCCCGTTTGCATTCCGTTCCGCCATTTCAACCAAATAAAAGCGCTTTCAACCCATCTCTGCCCCGAAGTGTGGTTCCCTGCTCGAGTCGGCCCCAGCACCTCGTGACAGAATCCCCCGGCCAACATGGACTCGGGGGAACCACACCCACCAAGGCCGGCTCCGTGAGGCGCCCATTGAGGGGGGGGGTACTGTCAGGGTTCACACCTGATCCCCATTGTAATCGGCGCCAGCTGCAGCAGATGCCGCTAATCAAGATCCCCATGAAGGGCAGCGGCACTCTCTGCCTGGCGCCGGGGGATTGTGGTCCTCGCAGACTACTGTGAAGCCCTGCCACGATCCGGAACCCATTCCTTACCAGGACTGGACCTCATTCCTTGCCAGCACCGGACCCCTGGTGTGACCTCTGTTCCCTTCCCTTGTCACGACCGGGCCCAGTTGGCCGGTGTGACCTCTGTCCCCTCCCGCAACCCGTCCAGTCTGCCACCCTGCCTGGGGCCCGCTCCGTCTGCATCCCGTCCAGTCCGCAATCGTCCTGTCTGTAACCCGTACTGGTGAGGCCCAGCCTCTGCAGTTCTGTCTGCAACCCGTCCCGTCTGCATCCCGTACTGTCCAGTCTGCAACCCGTACCGTCCCGTTTGCAACCGTCCTGGTGAGCCTCTGTGTCCCGTCTGCAACTCGTCCCGTCCAGTCTGCAACTCGTCCAGTCAGCAACTCGTCCCGCAACCCATCCCGTCTGCACACCCGTCCAGTCTTCCCGTCCAGTCTGCAACTCGTCCCGTCTGCATCCCGTACTGTCCAGTCTGCATCCCGTCCCGTCTGCAACCCGTACTGGTGAGGCCCAGCCTCTGCAGTTCCATCTGCAACCCGTCCTGTCTGCACACCCATCCAGTCGTCCCGTCTGTATCCCGTCCAGTCTGCATCCCTTCCAGTCTGCAACTCGTCCCGTCTGTAACCCGTACTGGTGAGGCCCAGCCTCTGCAATCCCGTCTGCAACCCGAACTGGCGAGACTCTGCAACCCATACTGTTTGCATTCTGTTCCGCCATTTCAACTAAATAAAAGCGCTTTCAACCCATCTCTGCCCCGAAGTGTGGTTCCCTGCTCGAGTCCGCCCCAGCACCTCGTGACAAAAATGGGAACTCAAAAAGGCCTGGGCGTACACAACAGTGGTTGATGATTGAAGAATCCTTTCCATGGTGAAGAAAATCCCCTTCACAACATCCACTCAAGCGAAGAACACTCTCCAGGAAGTAGGTGTATCAGTATCTAAGTCTACCATAAAGAGAAGACTTCATGAGGGTAAATACACAGGATTCACCACAAGGTGCAATCCATTAATCATCCTCAAAAATAGGTCAGAATTGAGTTTGCCAAAAAAAACACCTGAAGAAGCCAGCATTCTTTGGACAGATGAGACTAATTTCAACCTGTACCAGAATGATGGAAAGAAGAAAATTTGCAGTATATATCTCTGTGTGAATGCATATTTCACTTGTGTTTATTGCTGATGTGACAAAAGACTGAAGCAGCCAGATGAATTCTGAAGTGTATAGGATTATACTTTCTGCTCAAATTCAGCCAAATACAGCCAAGTTGATTGGACGGCGCTTCACAATACAGATTGACAATCATCCAAAACATACTGCAAATGCAACCCAGGAGTTTTTTAAAAGCAAAGAAGTGGAATATTCTGCAATGGCTGAGTCATTCTCCAGATTTCAATCCAATCGAGCGTCCTCAAGACAAAACTTAAGTGAGAAAGACCCACAAACAAGCAACAACTGAAAACAGCTGAAGTAAAGGCCTGGCAAAGCATCACAAAGGAGGATACCCAGTGTTTGGTGATGCCCATGGGTTCCAAACTTCAGGCAGTCATTAACCCTCAAAGGTTTCTTGACAAAATATTGAAAAGTTACATTTTACTTGGAGTTAGGTTTATCTGTCCAATTACTTTTGAGTCCCTGAAATGAGGAGCATTTGTATAATCATAGCTACAATTCTTTTATGTTTAATCATATATTTCTGTTCAACCCCTTGAATTAAACTTTAAAGTCTGTACTTCAATTCCATTACATACCACCGGATGCTATTCCCCTTGTGCTACACCAAAAAAGACGAGATTTGTTCCAGATTTAGCACCATGCATAGCTTGGTACCATTCCACCTATTGCACTAGTTTTGGTTTTTACCTGCTGGAGTGGTGGCATGTACCTAAAGTCAGTTTAACATAGGGAGGGGGGGCACATGTAGATTTTCACCTTTTTCTGATGCCCAAAAGACACTGCACCCCACCCTGATGTCTCTCCCTTCTTTGAAGGATGAGATGAAACAAAAGATGGATGGATGGTTAAGTTGTCTCCGGAAGCTGCAGAGAGGTACTAGAGGAGCTACAGCAGTCAATGAAGCAAAGACCTGGGTATTCGAGGAGTTTAGAAAGACCACGGAGAAGGACTGCAAAGTGGCCACAAGGAGTCTTGGGAAAATGATCAACTGACTCAGGAAAGGAAAACCAGGTTTTGCCTAAGTTGTCATCAACACGGGAGGAAACATAAGCATGACGGGGGACATTCATAAGCAGTGGAAAGAGGATTTTTAGGAAATTCTGAACCCAGTTGAAATGCTCTCAGTGAAGGTGGCAAAGTTAGAAGACTTTGCCAACCCTTAACCCATAATCATGGTCCAATCATAATCCTCATTACAGAGGAGGTTACTGAGGTAGTGGCTGGCTTGGCCAACACTCCTCTTTAATATCACATGGAGGTAAGGGGCAGTACCCAGGGACTGGCAGAACAGGAACAAGCACTGTCACTGGTTTATACACCAAGATGACCTTTCATGTTGGCTGGCCAGCATACGAACCTCTGCATAATCAGTCTGGACCTGTTGATTAGAAGGGAGCAGTGATAGATAGAGGTTACACTATGCTTGGAAGCCATTGCTCTCCATCCTGCTGGTGAAGAAGGGTGTGGCCTACCTTGTTGCCAGCCCAAGACCCTCACCCCACACACAAACACACACACATATATGCATTCACACACAGATATATACTGCAAACACAAGCACAATGCAGCCTCAGGGCGGCACAGGCCAGTGTCTGCCTGAGCCAGCCTCAGGAGGGCACAGGCCAGTGTCTCCCTGAATTAGTTCCAAACCTGGATAAATGCAGAGGGTTGTGTCAGGAACGGCATCCCGTGTCAATCATGTGGCAAAACCAAATATGCATATCAAAGTTAAGAATCTTATCCCGGTTCGGTCGAGGCCCAGTTTAACAATGACCACCATTGGTGCCAATAACCTACAGGATATCAGTGGAAATTGGGCTACTGTGGGTCGAAGAAGGTAAGGAGGAAGGCGTGTTCAGACACAGAGAGAGAAGAAGAAAGGCAACAGTTTGGGACTGAGAGTAGGGATTTTGAATATTGGGGCACTGACAGAAAAAGGTTGAGAATTGGTTGACATGATGGAGAGAAGGAAGGTGGATATACTGTGTGTCCAGTAGACCACGTGGAAAGGTAGTAAGGCTTAAAGCTTAGGAGCAGGCTTTAAGCTGTACAATCTTGGTGTTGACAGGAAGAGAAATGGAGTAAGAGCAATATTGAAGGAGTTTGTTACGAATGTTCTGGAGGTGAAAAGAATGTCATTGGACAGGGGTGTCCAAACTATGGCTCATGGGCCAACTGCAGCCTGTGGTCCATTTTAAATTGGCCCGCAGCAAATTCTAAAAATATATTTGATATGTCCCACACATGAAACTTGCACCTGAATGTATTGCACTTCTTAGTTTCAACACTGGGTGACAATACTGTTTTGAACAAGGCAGTTCCCTGCCAAGAAAATTCAAATAAAATTGCCAACAATGACCAAAAAATGATTGAACCAAACAAATGGAAAAACGCAAGTGAGTGCAGGAAATTTCATATACACTGGGGGAATATTGGGGCTCCAGCTATGACAGGTGAGCACAAAGGTATGGTTTCCATGGTGTGCAGCAAGGTGCGAGAGAGTGGAGGTTAGGCTGTAAAGATGCACTGTATCATTCACCAAGAAGCCATCTGTGCCAAAGTAGTCCAGCTTAGCATTGTGATGTCCACTGTTGTGAAAACTGTCGACACAATTTGAGCATGAGGACTTAACCACAGGCAATTTCAGGCTTTCCTATCAGAGGGGTAATACAGGGACCTACTCTACCACTCTGAAGTGTGCTGGCTCAGTCGCGGTGCCGTATTGCACTGGTTTTATTCCGAGAACCAAAATGGAGTTTTTAAAAGAGAAGAACCAACCTCTCTATGAGCTGAGTAACCCTCTATTCTTGGCAGATCTGACATTTTTAGTTGATCTTACTGATCATCTCAACACACTGAGTCTACAATAGTCTACAAGGGAAAGAGCAGCATGTTACACAACTGTATGCACACGTGAAAGTATTCTGCATGAAGCTCCGTCTCTTTGAGACATAACTGATGTCCTTTGCATCTCAACCACCAAGTTCACTCCCGACCTGCCAGCCATCCTTCAGTCTAAAACGTGCAATGTCGGACAAAACATGCAAAGCGTGCAAGTCATTGAGTGCAATCCCGTTCCTGTTATAGGTGAGTTAAAAATGTATAAGCCTACACAAGCATTCATGTGTTAACAATCATAATTTCAAATAAATTCAGTTAACTAATGTTGATTAAATGTTTTTACAAATGTTAGTTGATGTGTTAACAAGCTCAACAATGCGTTTGCATAACAAGCTTGAAATTTACCCATCTTTCCTTCTCCCTTCTTTTTTCTGCTTAACACAGAGCTGAGAAGGGGGATCACCATCCTAAAAAAACAGACCTGGCCTAAGATTCTTATTGACTACAAGTCAACAATATAATTTGTATTGAGATGCAGAGTTCTCCAAAAATCATGGTCCAGTTTACTTGGGCAGTTAAATCTCTTCACACTGTATTACTGATGATGTACATTTTTTGTGTTCTGTTTTGAATATTGAAGAGATTGATGTTGCTGTGAGCTATTTCATGTCTCTCAGTGTGCTGGTTTTCAGAGTAACTGTTTTTTCACTGCTGATTACGTTTACCCGTTTGGTAACAAAATAAATGAAAATCCATTAATGGAAAGCTGTGATGTATGCAGAAATTTTTACTTTAACCATATTCAATTAAGAAGCATAGTTAACTAACATTTTATTGATTTTGTTAATATTAATACAGAAGTTATATACCTGACCACTAGTGAGTGGCCTTTTATATTTTTCTGTATATGGCCCTCACTGAAAAATAGTTTGGACCCCCCTGTCATAGGAGGTTGAAAGAATTACATAGACTTATGAGTCTGAAACCGGAAATTGAAGGTGTGATGCTCAATTTTGATAATGTCTATGCCCCACTAGTGGGATGTGAGTTAGAGGAGAAGGAAAAGGTCTGGAATGGGTTACATGAGGCCATGCAGAATATCCTCAGCAATGAGAGAGTGGTAATTGGTGCAGACTTCAATGGGGATGTTGGTGCAGGAAATAGAGGGGATAAAAAAGTGATGGGCAGATTTCGTATATAGGATAGGAATGCAGAGGGACAGATGGTGGCAGACTTTACAAAAAGGATGGATATGGCTGTATTGACCAGAAAAGATGGGAACACAGGGTAACTAATAAAAGTGGAAGTAGGAGCACGCTGGTAGGAGCACTCCCCACCATCAACACTCGCAAGGGAACAGGCCCAGACAACATCCCTCGTCGGGTGCTGAAAGACTGTGCAGAGGAACTTAAAGACGTCTTCACAGACATCTTTATTACCTCCCTGAGACAAGTGTCTGTTCTGTCATGCTTCAAATCCACCGTCATTGCACCTGTGCCAAAAAAACCTGCCCCATCCAGTTACAATGACTATCGCCCCATGGCAATGACCCTCATCATCATGAAGCGCTTTGAACGACTAGTCATAGGACATATCAAATCCATCCTCCCCTCTACCATAGACCCCTGTCAGTTTGCATACTGAGCCAAATGCTCCACAGGGGAGGCAATCTGGTCAGCTCTCACATACCTGGACACCAAAGACATGTGTGAAAGCTGTTCTTGGACTTCAGCTCAGCACTCAATACCATAATCCCATAACAGCTAATCACTAAACTACAACAGCTGGGGCTCAGCACCTCCCTCTGCAACTGGCTGCTGGACTTCTTCTGTGAGAGGCCACAAGCAGTACGAGCCAGCAACAACAGATGTTCAGCACAGGGTTGCATGCTCAGTCTCCTGCGCTTCATGACGGCAAACCTACCTACAGCACCAATCACATGGTGAAGTTTGCGAACGTCACAACGTTGGTGGTTCTCATCATCAAGGATGAGGAGGCCCACTCAGGAAGGAGGTCAACCTTCTAACCATTTGTGGCAGAGACAACCAAAGCAAGACTAAGGAGATTGTTTTCAACTTCACAAGAGGCCACACCATGCACCCCCAATTGATCATCAATGGTGCTGCCGTGGAGAGAGTGAGCAGCACCAAATTCCTGAGTGCACATCAGTGAGGACCTCTCCTTTAGCATCCTGACCAGCTGTTGGTGTTGCATGGACTACAAAAGAAGAGCTCTGCAGCGCATTGTGAACACAGGGTAATTGGTGTTTCACTCCCCCCTAAAGCATCCTTGATTGTGAGCTATACCAGCCATCCCACACAAAGCCTGTTCAGCCTCCTGCCTTCAGGGAGAATGTACTGGAGCCTCTGAGTCTGCTCCACTAGACTCACCACCAGCTTCATACACCAAGCTGTCGGGATGCTGAACTCTCTACCCACTCTCCTATATTCCGCCCCACTCCAAGATGCTGAACTCTCTCTCTCATAATTCTTCAACTTAAAAGCTGACTTTTTAGGTTTTTGTTTTTTTAAGGTTAGCAACAATAAAGCTGACTTTGACTTTAAAGAACTATTGTGTGATCGCTGAGAACTGCTCACAGTCCACCTCTTCAGACCCTAATTATATGAAAATTCACCCTGTGCTCCAATTGTGCTTCATTAACCTGAGTTCTAACTTTAAAAGAACATGATAGTCAACTAGCAAGGTGGGAGGAGATCCTTCAGGACTATGACTTTACTATCCAGCAATGGGCGAATCACCTCCATGGAAATTCAGATTATCTGTCCCAGCACCTGTGTGAGAGGGAGAGGTGGGGTTTCTGTGAACATGCAGAATGTTATGTCAGTGTGATCAGAGTTTAAGCGCAAATTATGTTTTTGGGTTGCTGGAGTTCTTGACTTATTCTTAGAAAAGTTTTGTGATGTTATTAACTAGTGGTTTTGTGACGATCAATTCTAAATCCAAAAGAATGTATAGGTCAGAATTTGTATTTATCTATTCATTAATACATCCATCAATGAGCTACCGCTTATACTACAGTCAAGGTTGTGGGGATGTTGGAGCCTATCCTAACTGTCATTGGGCCAGAGGCAAGGTACACCCTACACCAGGGGTTTCAAACTCATTTTCACTGAGGACCACATCAGCATAATGGCTGCCCTTGACAGGCAATATGTAACAGTAATAGCATAAAAGTAACTAAATATAACCAAATGAAAAGTAAAATAAATTTAAGTACTCCTTAATATTAAATAACTCTTAATTTATTACCAAAATTACTCATCAAATCCAACAGTTTCATATGCATTTGCATCGATATAAAATATATATATATATATATATATTGTGAACACATTTTGCTGCCGTCATGGTCTGTCTTTAAGTCTTGGACAATTTGTTGTTTTTCTGGAACTTTGGCATACTTAGCTCAATGTATGGTGACAAAATGCAGATGTAGATTGTATTCTTTGACAACCGACACTGCCTCATAACACAAACGACATACTGTTTTTTTCTCCTTGAAGAAAAAACATGTAGTCGCCTTCCCACCTTTCTTTAAACAGCCTTCCATCAGCATCAATTTTTCCCTTCCTGGACATTTAAGGATCATTGTATTTCTCAACTCCACTTGTTGAAAATCGCTCTGATGTGGACCGTCACTTCGCAGGTAACATAATTAGCATGAATTGTGGGAAGTGTAGTCAATGCACTTGTTTCACTTGTTTATTTTAAGACTCTCCTCCTCCTCTTCCTCCCCCCCTTCAGGGGTCGCCACAGCGAATCAACTTTCTCCATTTAGCCCTATTCTCTGTATTCAGACCTTTTAAGATTGTTCTCGGGGGCACATAGAATGAGGTGGTGAGCCACATTGGGCCCACGAGCTTTGAGTTTGACACATGTGCCCTAGACCATTCATCAGTCGATCGCAGGGCCACACATAGACAAACAACCATAACTCTCTCATTCTGGGCAATTTTTCCATCTATCAATCCATTATCTCCAGCTTATTCTTCTTAGGGTCACAGGGGATGTTGGAGCCTATCCCAGCTGCAATTGGGTGAGAGGCAGAGGTGAGAGTGCACCCTGGGCTGGTCGCCAGTCATTGCAGGGCCCCATATACAAACAGACAACAATTCACTGTTTCATTCACACAATTGGGCAATTTTCCAATTTACCTGCTGCATATCTTTAAACCGTGGGAGGATAAAACAAACACAGCGAGAAAAAACTCCACACAGAAAAGCCCCCTGTGGGAATCAAACCCGGGTCCTTCTTACTGGGAAAAGAGCCAACTACTTTGCCAACCCTCTATTTATGTATTCATGAATTTATAAAAAAAAAATAAAAAAAATGTAACTATTGATGAAAGGCAGGTTAGCAAGAAATGAGTTAATGTTGAATCAATAAAATTATTACGGTCAAATACCTTTCTACTGTATGATTTGTATCTTTCTCATAGGCAAATGAATTGTAGTTGGCTCGTTTAGCCAATGGTTCATCCCACCGCGTTGCAGAACAGAACGCTAGTGCCCAAAGCCATCAGACTGTACAACAGCAGTCTGGACAGCACACAACTCTGATCGGCCTGAGTGCACCTGTGCTCTTTCCACAATCTCACTACCCTTCCCCATTCACTACCTCACCCACTCACGTCATGTCCTAACTCTGCTGTCCCTCCTTGTCTGCCCCAGCCCACATGTATCCAGCCTATTTTTGTTATTTATTTATTACTATTTTTTCCCGTTGTCATCCCTGATGTTGTTTGTTGTCGTTGCCATTGTCTGTTGTATTGCTATATCTTGTCTTCTCCCTTTCTATTCATATTTATACGCCTATTTATATTCATATTTTTTTTTATTTTTTTCCTCTGACATTATAACTGTTACGCTGTTGTGACAAAGGAATTACGTTTATCTTATCTGATCTTATCTTAATGGGATTATGCCACAGACAACAAAAATGTGCAATTGAACAAAGATAAACACAACATGACAGACACTTAACAGTGATATGTAGGACAAAATTAAAGAGCTAATGTGATGAGGACACGTTTTTTTCTGATGAAAACATTGTCTGAATCTCGTCTGTTCTGATGGACACTCATTCCGACATGGGAACATTTATGCCTTATCACGGTGTATCGGCTGATCTCACGAGATCTGACTGTTGCTGTCAGGGAAGGTGGTGGGATTACACAATCGACACAACCGCTTGTCATATGCGTCCAGAATCTGTCAAGTATCCTACACAACTGCAACACTTAAAACATACACATCACACTTACATCTCGGCGGACGGTGGCTGGCTTCGGCACGAGAGCGCGTGTCCGCAAGCTTGTCCCATTGCGCATCCTGCTACCTCGGCAAACCGATGTAGTGTTTAGAAGGGTGGGGGGGTGCCTTAGCTGGTCACGTCGTAAAAGTGAGAGACAGCAGAAGCAGTCGCAGCCGCCGACTGTGAGCCTGAAAAAAGGGAAGAATCAATGCATGGGTGTGCTCTCTCACTAGCCCTGATAACGCGCGTTGATTGGTCACGACGCGGTTACTGATACTTGAACTGCAGGGTGGAAGGATATAACGAACAAGCGAGAAGACGGTTAAACACAGCTTAAGACTTAAACCGCTGCAAATGTCGTACGTGCCTATCATCATAAACTGCTGGCAATGTAGAATGACAATAAGTTTGTGTCTTCACAACTGTGTCTTATCTTTAGGAGCAGTTGATCATTTCCATTACACTTTGCACTTCGTACCACTGTAAAGGTTTCAAAGTTCAAAACCTTTGGGCGTCCTCTCATTAGGTTACACAGAATATGTGTTGACCCATTTTAGGTAAACTGATAAAAAGAACGAGTCTAGTTGTGATGACACTGCAGCCATTGAAAATTCTAACAACCAAATAGCATATTTCCAGGTTCCATTTATTGTAACACTGCAAGTTTATTTGCAATGCTCTTAAATTCATTACACCATTATGCCACCTATGTATGTACCACAGAGGAAGATGTAGTTAATACATGCATTCACTTGGTTAAAAAGCAATTTGTAATCTTTGCACAATTTACAATTTGTACAATTTTTACAGCTAAGTTAGAAAATATTTGGTATCAGTTAATCGGCCTTTATGATTTTCACACTTAGGCTCCTTAATCTGAGTCTCTCTTACTAGAGAGATTATTGCGACGCTTTGGAAGCGTGCACATTAAAGTGCTGTTGAGAAGATAAATCTTTACAAGAGTAGTCATGTTTAAGAACTGTGTAACTGACCCAAACGCAAGGACACTCAGGAGGTAGGGTGTCTTAAGGTGTTTATATGACAAGGATGGTGAACGGAGAGCAGTTCTGGGGCCAGATTTTTTCTTGGGGGCGTGTCACTGGAGCCTCAGGAACTGGTGATGAGAGGTATCAGGAGTCACAGGAACTAAGAGCTGGTGTGGAGAGGCAAGACATAAAATGCAGGGACTAGGAAAAAGCGCGGAACAACCAACTATCTGGTACTGAAGGGCTGGCAGCAGGCTCCTCTTATCCTCCGCTTGACGAGGCCTGATCAGCTGTTGGACTACCAGCACCCCCAGCTGGAATCATTCCCCTACTCAGTCAGGCTCACTGGTGGAGGGGGCTACATCCAGAGCCCCAGACCCAGATCCCAACAAATAGTCAAATCATCTCATGTTGAACTGCACATTAACTTTGATTGGTTGTAGTTGTGGCTATTTTTGTGGCTTCGGTATATTTGGTGAGTTTTATTACCTTGAATTGTGGATTTCTTAAGCACTCCTACTCCACTTTTTCATCTTTTTTTTGTGTTAGAATCTTCCCTAGATGGAAAGGAAGGAGATCCTGTTGTAGTTCCCTCCTGTCCCTTGATCGCCTTTCTTGAGGATGGTGACGACAGTTGTGTCCTTCAAATCAGCAAGCACCTCCTCTTTCCCTCAGATGTGAAAAAGGAACATAGATCTCCTGGTGTGCAATGAAGGAGCCACAGGTTTTAAAAAGGCCCAAGAGGAGCATTGGATGAATAGATTTCAAAGTGACAACAGTCCCATTACATGAGGGTTTGGTGGACTTGGACTGCACATTTAGAAAGTTTAGTGAGAAAATCTGGGGCTGTTAGCAATCACAATAGATCAAAAATGTTAAGCAGTCTTTCCAGCTCTTCAAGATTTCTAGTCTGCCGCAGCTTGGTGCTACCATCAACTGCTTTTAGTCTCACCAGGCAGGTGCAGGGCCATAGATGGTTTAAATACCAGTGAAGAAGGTCTAGATGTTTCTTACATACACATCCTGTTGTATTTACAGTACTTCTTACAGGCCACCTTGGATGGGCCTCATAGTCCAGCCTAGCTCTGTGTTTGACTATGATAAGTTAAGAGATCCCATGTTCAATTTGTCAAAATTTCAGGTCCAACATTTTTAGTTTTGAGATGGAAACAGAAGATGAAGGTGCTCCTATGATACAAACTCTTTTCTGTATTAAGTGGAAAGAACAGCATTTTTGGTTACAACCCCATCCAGAAGTTTCTTATATTAAAATTTCCCTTCAGCCAATCTCAACTGCCTTGTCCATCAAGGTAACACATTGTGCGTCTGTGTAATCTGTGTACCTGGAACTATAACTGGTGGATTATGGACCCAAATGCAACACTAAGACACCACACCAGCAGAGAGATTTTACTGAGGCTATTAACAGCAGGTGAATTTTATTGCTAATTGGATGACACCCACAGTACCTAACCACGAAACCCTTGTTCCCTCTCCCGCCCACCTTGATAACTGATTGCATTTTATTTCTCCCAAATGGTCTAGAATTCAGCTGTCCATATTATAACTCCCCCCCTGCTGTCACTTTTATCTATTTATATGGACAGATGTAGACATGAAATGTAAAAAAGAGGGGAGAGCGATAGCAAGAATGTACTAAAGTGAAAGAGGGGAATACTACTGCCAATAGTGCAGACAGTTAGATGGCCAATGAAAAGATACAATAACTTTAATCTTCATCGATGAAATAACAGTGTTAGATGCCTGGCGAGACCGTTGTAGTGGATCAAGCTAAATGTTAATCTACAAAATGAGAGCCCAAGGACTCAGGAGACTGTGTTGTTGGACATGACTGAAGACATGATAAGAATAGTGGGAGAAATGAGAGATGCATCATGGGATATCCCTCTGTAATCCAAGCCCATAGCGCCACAGCTCCAGCCAACCCTATCAATAAGCTTTCTCAGAGGAGGGTTTAAAGCATTTTAAACTAAAGAGAGGTTATTGGCATCCTGAATCAAGACGGAAGATTATTCCAAAGAGGAGCTTGGTAACTCAATGCTCTGGCATCCATTGCCCTTTGAGCAATTCTTGTAATGTAAAGATCTGACTGGGTGATCCGACTGGGTTCCAAGGATTATTTGAGACAATATATCACCTGCCCCTTTAGGGCTTTAAAGGCAAGGAGGAGAATTTTAAATTTTATTTCAATTTGTACGGGGAGTCCATCCCAATTTGTGCTCTTTCAGTGCAGGAGAAATATGATCCCCCAGTTACAAGTAATGCAGAATATTCTCAGAGGTGAGAGGATGGTAATGGATGCAGACTACAATGGACACATTGGTGTAGGCAACAGAGGTGATCAGCAGGTTTCTGTTCCAGAAATGGTTGTAGTGAATACCCTCTTCACAAAGAGGTAGAGCAATATGATAACTCATTAGACAGGAGGTAGGAGTACATAGGTAGACTACATTTTGCACAGATGATGTAACCTAAAGGAAATCAGTGACTGTAAACTAGTGGTAGGTGACTATTGTGGACCTTGAAGTAGCAGAAATTAGCTAAGCTAAAGTGTGGAGGGCACTGAGGAGGATGATGAGAAGAGACGGGTGGTTCTGATGATGGCCTGTGGAGTTATGTAGAGGCAGTAGCATTTCTGGTTACATTATTCAATAGAGTTTTAGGGAGTGAGAGGATGCCTGAGGAATGGAGAAGTGTGATGTAAGAGATGAACAGAATTGCAGCAACTAGTGGAAACTAGAAAGAGAACAGAAGTCAGCATTTTTGAGGAACAGTATGGTGATGTGCCTTCAAGAATGCTTGTAGAGAATTACAGTGGGAGCTCCATTGTGCCTTTGTACAAGTAATAAAAGGTATACAACAGGGTGGTGAGAGATGAACTATGGCGCTGTATGAGGAAGTCTGGACTGGCAGCGAAGTATGTAAGACTGATGAAGGATATGTACGAGAGCTGTGAGACTAAAATATTCCTTAAAAATCACACAGGGCAATGTCAACGTCAAACAGCAAAAAGTGTATAGTGCAGTATAATTAATCTACAACAGTAAGAAATATCAGAAGAGATCTAATATACAATAAAGAATATAAACAAATAAAATGTAATCAGTATAAACATGTGCTAACCTGTGATGAGGTGTACTGTGGGTGTGTCAGAGACATTCAAGGTGGGCCTACATCAGGGGTCAGCTATGAGCCCTCTCATTTGCAGTGGTAATGGACAGGCTGACTGCTGAGGTTAGAGAGGAACCTCCATGGATCATGATGTTCTCTGATGACATTGTGATCAGTAGAGCAGGTGGAGGAAACCATTGGGGGGGGGTTACATTCTGGAAAGTAGAACAATGACGATTACGGGCAGCAAGACAGAATTCATGGAAGTAATTGAGAGGGACTAAAGTAGAACAGTAAGGCTAGAGGGAGTAGAGATAAAGAAGGCAGAGGATTTGAATTACTTGGGGCAATGGAGAATTTAGAAAATGGGTAAAGAGACAAGTTCAAGGGGTGTAGAGCAGGTGGAGTGAAAGGTGCACCAGCAATGTTGTATGGTTTTAAAAAACAGATGCATAAAGATAGACAGGAGGCAGAGCTCAAGGATTGCAGAGATGACAATTTTGGGCTCTTCTTTGGGAGTGACAGGATCAGGAAGGAGTCCAAAGGGGCAGCACATGCTAAATGTTTTGGAGATAAGGTCAGACTGAGATGGTTCATGACCAGAGGAAGGATAGTGAATATATTTGTAGGAGGATAATATATAATAATAACTAATAATCTATCCTTTATTAATCCTCGTGGGGATATACATACTCTGCAATGAACCCATCATGAATGAGCCATGAGCAGAGGGCCTTCTGTCTACCAGTGCCAGGAGAGCTGTTAGGGGTTCAATGTCTTGCTTAATAACACTTAGACACACTAGGAGGAGACGGGAATCCAACCAGGAATGTTCAGTTCCAGAGACAATTGATCTATCTCCTGTGTGACCCCCCCCCCCCCCCCAAAAGGGTTTCCTCCCTGGTGTGAGGTTGGAACTGCCAGGCATGAGGCCCAGAGGACCAGGAGAAGTTTTATGGCTGTAGTGAAAGAGGATATGACATTAGTTACACTGAGAGAATACAGTGAATAGGGTTAGATTATAGAAGCAGATTTGCAGTGGCAAACCCTGAATGGAGTAGCTAAAAGGAAAGGAGGAAAAGACTACCTGATGGAAGTTTCCAACTACAGAGGGATCACCTCCCAGTATCCCTGGTACTGTCTATTTACAAATCCTTGAAAGGAGGTTCAGTCAAATTTTACCTCACATTCAGGAGGAGCAGTTTAGTTTTTGCCCTGGTTGCAGAAAAATGGACCAGCTCCAATTCCGCACCAGGGTCCTGCTTAAACTGAAGATGGAGTGAGCCATGACGTCATACCTGTAGAAGTGGCTTGGTGTTCCAGACTGTTTTCTATCATCCTCTATGGCAAAGGTGTCCTCAAACTGCCAAACTGAGACTCCAAAGACCAGAATATGACAAGGTGCTTGGGCAACTGATCAGGATGCCTCCATGACACATCCCTGGTGAGGTGTTTCAGACAAGGCCCATCAAGAGGATGTCGATGGGAAGACCCAGGACATGCTGGAGAGACAATGTCCTTTGCTTGCTGTGTAATTTCTTGTGATACCCATGGAAGAGCTGGACGGTGTCAGAGGAAAGGGATGGCTGGGCCTCTCTTTGGGCTACTGGCCTTGCAACTGAGCCTTGGATAAGCTGCAGATAATTGGTGGATGGATGTGTTGAAGGTATGTGGAGCTTTTGAAAATACATGTAAACATTCAGGTGATTTAATTTTGCCTCACACACACCATTTTGCCCAGCCAAATTCTTCGCATCTCTTCTCGGTAGCACGTTTTCTTGGAAGTAATTTCAAGGTTTGGGACTGAAATTTTGCAAACTCAAGGATAATGTCGCCTGTTACAGAGGATTTAGAAAAAAAGTGTCAGGTTTCTGAAAAGTCTGTTCATTTCCATGCACTTATTTGCATGAATTACTGCATCAATGCAGTATAGCATGGAGGTGATCAGCCAGTGGCATTGCTCGGGTGTAGTGAAGCCCAGGTTGCTTTTATTAGATCATTTAGATCATGCTCTGCCTGCCCCACCTCCCCTCTACCTCCTCTCCTCCTAGCGTGTTGAAGTATTGTTGAGCAAGACACTGAACCCCTAACTGCTCCCCTGGCGCTGGTGGATGGCATGACTACTGCTCATGGTTCATTAATACTCTATAGATCATCTATGGGGTTCAGGTCAGGAGTGTTTGCTGGCTACTCAAGCACAGTAGCATTATGGTCACTGAATCATATTTTTGTACTTTTGGCAGTCTGAGCAGGTGCCCAGTCCAGCTGGGAAACAAAATCTGCATCTCCATAAATCTTGTCAGAATGTTCTAAAATTTCCTGGTAAATGACTGCATTGACTGGCCTTTCAGAAAACAGTGGCCCAACACATTACAGTCATTTACATTACAGTATTTAGCAGACGCTTTTATCCAAAGCGACTTACAAAATTTGCAATTCAGTTACCGAAGATCCGAAGTACCAGTAGTTGGAACTCAGAAGTGACCACTCAACCAAATAGCCATCTCAGAACCATATACTATCTTCTTCTTCTTCTTCTTCTTCTTCTTCTTCTTCTTCTTTCGGCTTTTCCCGTCAGGGGTCGCCACAGCGAGTCAACCTTCTCCATCTAACCCTATTCTCTGTATCTTCCTCTCTCACACCAGCTACCTTCATATCCTCTCTCACTACGTCCATAAATCTTCTAATTGGTCTTCCTCGAGACCTATTGCCTGGTAGCTCCATTTCCAGCATCCGTCTACCAATATATTCACTATCTCTTCTCTGTACATGACCGAACCATCTCAGTCTGGCTTCTCTGACCTTCTCTCCAAAACATCGAACATGTGCCGTCCCTCTGATAGACTCACTCCTGATCCTATCCATCCTGGTCACTCCCAAAGAGAACCTCAACATCTTCATCTCTGCAACCTCTAGTTCTGTCTGCTGTCTTTTGGTCATTAGAACAGTTTCTAGTCCATACATCATCGCTGGTCTCACCACTGTCTTGTACACCTTTCCTTTTATTCTGGCCGAAAGTCTTCTATCACATAGTACCCCTGACACTTTTCTCCACCCATTCCAACCTGCTTGGACCCGTCTCTTCACCTCTTTTCCGCACTCTCCGTTGCTCTGGACTGTTGACCCTAAGTACCTGAAATCCTCCAGCTTCTTGATCTCCACTCCATGTAGCCTCACCGCTCCACCCGAGTTCCTCTCGTTCACACACATATATTCTGTCTTGCTGCGACTAACTTTCATTCCTCTCCTTTCCAGAGCATACCTCCACCTCTCTAGATTTTCCTCTACCTGTTGTCTGCTCTCACTACAGATCACAATGTCATCCGCAAACATCATGGTCCATGGGGATTCCTGTCTAACCTCATCTGTCAGCCTATCCATCAGCATTGCGAACAAGAAGGGGCTCAGAGCTGATCCCTGATGGAGTCCCACCTCCACCTTGAACTTCTCTGTTACCCCTACAGCACACCGTACCAGTGTCTCACAGCTAGCATACATGTCCTGCACCAGTCTAACATACTTCTCTGCCACTCCAGACTTCCTCATACAATACCAGAGCTCCTCTCTTGGCACCCTGTCATATGCTTTTTCTAGGTCTACGAAAACACAATGCAGCTCCCTCTGCTCTTCTCTGTACTTTTCTATTAGCATTCTCAACGCAAATACTGCATCTGTAGTACTCTTCCTAGGCATGAAGCCATACTGCTGTTCACAAATGCTGACTTCTGCTCTCAGTCTAGTTTCCACTACTCTTTACCATAACTTCATTGTATGGCTCATCAACTTTATCCCTCTGTAGTTGCCACAATTCTGCACATCCCCTTTATTCTTAAAAATAGGCACCATCACACTTTGTCTCCATTCTTTAGGCCTCTTCTCACTCTCTAAGATCCTGTTGAATAATCTAGTCAGAAAATCTACCGCTGCCTCTCCTAGACACTTCCACACCTCCACAGGTATATCATCAGGACCAACTGCTTTTCCACTCTTCATCCTCTTCAATGCCTTCCTCACTTCACTTTTACTAATTTTTGCTACTTTGTGGTCTACAATAATCACCTCTTCTACCCTTGCCTCTCTTTAATTTTCCACATTCATCAGCTCTTCAAAGTACTCTTTCCATCTTCACATCACTTTTCTAGCATCTGTCAATACATTTCCCTCTCTGTCCTTTATCACCCGGACCTGTTGTACATCCTTTCCATCTTTATCTCTCTGTTTCACCAACCTGTATAGATCATTCTCACCCTCCTTACTATCCAACCGAGCATACGAGTCATCATAAGCCCTTTGTTTTGCCTTTGCTACCTCTATCTTTACCTTTCGTCGCATCTCCCTGAACTCCTGTCTGTTCTCTTCAGTCCTCTCAGTATCCCACTTCTTCTTCGCTAACCGCTTTCTCTGTATACACTCCTGCACTTCCTCATTCCACCACCAAGTCTCCTTATCTACTTTCCTTCCAGATGACACACCAAGTATTCTTCTACCTGTCTCCATGATAACACTAGCTGTTGTTGTCCAATCATCTGGAAGCTCACCCTGACCACCCAGACCCTTTCTCAACTCCTCCCTGAAAACCATGCAACACTCCTCCCTTTTCAGCTTCCACCATTTTGTCCTCTGCTCTGCCTTTGTCCTCTTCATCTTCCTTGTCAACAGTCATCCTACAGACCACCATCCTATGCTGTCTGGCTACACTCTCACCTACAACTACTTTGCAGTCACTGATCTCTTTCAGGTTACCCTGTCTATACAAGATGTAGTCTACCTGCGTGCTCCTACCTCTGCTCTTATAAGTTACCCTATGTTCCTGTTTTTTCTGGAAAAAGGTGTTCACTACAGCCATTTCCATCCTTTTTGCAAAATCTACCACCATCTGTCCCTCTGCATTCCTATCCTGGATACCAAATCTGCCCATCACTTCTTCATCCCCTCTATTGCCTTCACCAACATGTCCATTGAAGTCTGCATCAATGACCACTCTCTCATTTCTGGGAATATTCTGCATCACTTCATCTAACTCATTCCAGAACTTCTCCTTCTCCTCAGATTCACATCCCACCTGCGGGGCATAGCCGCTAACAACATTGAGCATCACACCTTCAATTTCCAGTTTCAGACTCATAAGTCTATCTGACATTCTTTTCACCTCTAGGACGTTCCTAACAAACTCCTCCTTCAAGATAACTCCTACTCCATTTCTCTTCTTGTCAGTACCATAATAGTACAACTTAAAGCCTGCTCCTAAGCTTCTAGCCTTACTACCTTTCCACCTGGTCTCCTGGAGACACAGTATATCCACCTTCCTTCTCTGCATCATGTTGACCAACTCTCTACCTTTTGCTGTCATAGTCCCAATATTCAAAGTCCCTACTCTCAGTCCCAGACTCTTTCCTTTCCTCCTCTCTCTCTGTTTCCGAACATGCACTCCTCCTCTTCTTCTTGTTCTTGTTCTTCGACCCACAGTAGCCCAATTTCCATTAGTACCCTGTAGGTCATCAGTACCAATGGCGGCCGTTGTTAACCTGGTCCGCGACCGATCCGGTATGGTATAGTTTTGGTTGTCTTGCATATTTGGTTTTGGCAAAAGTTTTTCGCCGGATGCCCTTCCTGACGCAACCCTCTGCATTTATCCGGGCTTGGGACCGGCACAGGGAGACACTGCTCCGTGTCCCCCCAAGGCAGGCTCGGAGAGGCACGGGCCAGTGCCGCCCTGAGGCTGCATTTCAGAACCATATACTATATATACATTTATTTCTTCGTTATTTATTTATTTTGTGTGTGTGTGTGTGTGGGGGGGGGGGGGGGGGGCAGTGCAATTGGTAAGGTAGTGCTTGCTGAAGAGGTATGTTTTCAGCTCAGGGCGAAAGATGGGCAGCGACCCAGCTATTCTGATCTTATTCTGGAGTTCGTTCCACCACTGAGGAGCCAAGACCGAGAAGAGCCGAGACCGTTTTGATCGGCAGCCAGGGGCTCTGAGTGATGGGGTGGACAGTCACCCAGAAGTGGCAGATCTGAGGGTACAGGTAAGGACATGTAGCTTGACCATATCCTGGAGATAAGACGGGGCTGTTCCATTCAGTGCTTGGTAGGCAAGCACCAGGGTCTTGAACTTGATGCAGGCGGCTATCGGGAGCCAGCATAGGAACATAAGAAGGGGAGTTGTGTGGGAGAATTTGGGACGGTTGAACACCAGGCGGGCTGCTGCTTTCTGAATAAGCTCCGGAAGCCTGATGGTCACCACTGGTGCACCAGCAAGGAGGGAGTTGCAGTAGTCCAAACGAGAGAGAACTAGAGGCTGGAGGAGTATCTGCGCTGTATCTTAGTGAGGAATCTGCAAATCTTCCTGATGTTTCAGAGGAGTCCGCAGGAATGTATGACTGCTGCGACGTTTGCTGAGAATGACAGTTGGTTGTCTAGGACCACACCCAGGTTTCTCTCAGTTGTGGTTGCCCTTACCACGTTGTGGTTGATGGTGATGGCCAGGTCTCTATGCGGACAACCTTTCCCCAGGAGAAAGAGCAGTTAAGTCTTGTATGGATTGAGCTTCAGGTGGTTAGTTGCCATCCAATCTTAGATGTGGGACAGGCAAGCTATAAAATGTGTGTCTGACGGAGGGAAGGACAGGATCAGCTGTGTGTCGTCAGCATAGCAGTGGTAAGAGAAGCCATGTGAGCGAATGACAGAACCAAGCGATGTTGTGTACAGGGGGAAGAGGAGAGGGCCTAGAGCCGAACCTTGTGGAACACTGGTAGATAGTCTGCTTGGTTCAAACACAGCCCCCCGCCATGTCACCTGGTAGGACTGACCTGTCAGGTAGGATGCCAACAGGGAGAGTGCAGATCCTGTGAAACCCAGACCCTTGAGGGTGGAGACAAGGATCTGGTGGTTGACTGTCAAACGCGACTGACAGTTCAAGAAGTATAAGCACAGATGAGAGAAAGGCTGCTCTCGCCTCCTGCAGTGATTGTGACCTACTTTGAACCTTGACTGAAGAGGGAAATGTTTGAGAGAAATGGTAGTAAGGAGATGGGTCTATAGTTTTTGACCGGCACACGACATGGCAGACCAAACAGTCGGACTGTAGATACCTCATATTTGACTTCAAGCAATATGGATTTTGTGCCTCACAATTTCTCTAGACTCTGGGACCTTGATTTCAAGAGGACATGCAAAATATACCTCTGACAGCCCAGGTAAGATGCCGCTTACGTTGTCTCTGGTTAAGGAATGACTTTACATGAGTGGTTCTTAAGGTTCTGACTCCAGCCTCAGTTCACCCTTTGTGAAGCTCCCCAAAATTCTTGAATTGATTGTGCTTGAAAAGCCTCTCAAGGCTGTAAACCTTTTGGTGGTGCACCTTCTCCTACCGCACTTATTCTTTCCCTTTAACTTTCAATGAATATGCTTTGTTACAGCACTAAGTGAACAATCAGCTTCTTCAACAATGAGCTTTTGTGGCTTACCCTGCTTGTGGATGTGTCAATGCTTTTCTTCTGGACATCTGTTGACTTTGCTGATTGGGAGAACATTTGAAGGCGGAGAAAAACTTTGCAAGTGTTTTGCAGGAGTTATCAGCCAATTAGGATGTGACACTGTGGGTTTGCAGTATTGAACTTTTTAAACATGTTCTTATTTTCTGAGACACAGACCTTGGGTTCTCATTATCTGTATCACAATCATCAAAATTCCAAGAAATTAAGGCTTGAAATATTTCTGTCTATTTGGAATGAATCAACATTATATATGAGCTTCACTTTATGAAAAATATTGAACTTTCTTGTTTGAGATGCTCCTGCATGAGACCAGTGAAACAGCGTTTGGCAGCCATTTACCCACCAGATTGTGAGGAGACAAATAAACGCATAGCACTATATAAAAACAATGTGAGATATAATATACCGACTGATAGGTTTTGTGAGAGAGCTTGTGTTAAATGCAGAGCTGATATCAACAAACAGGATCTCAGCGTAGGTTCCTGCTGTGTCCAGGTGGTGTAGGATGTGGTGGAGGGCCAAGTTTACTGTGTCATCTACAGAACTGTTTGGTCTGTAGGTGAATTGCAGGAGGTCCAGGAGAGGGTCTGTGATAGATTTGAGGTGGAACAACACAAGGCGCTGAAATTACTTTATCACCACAGGGACGAGGGCAACAAGTCTACAGTCACTAAGTTCTTTTTTGGGGGGGCAGGGATAATGGTGGAGGCCTTGAAGCAGGTTGGCATATGGCTTGTCTCTAGTGAGGTGTTACATATAAAAATAGGTGTCAGTAAGCACTGGAGACAACTGGTCAGCACAGTTCTTCAGAGTGGATGGGTAGATAGTCACGCCCAGTGGCTTTGTGTGGGTTCTGCCTCTTGAGAATCCTTTTCACATCTCTTTCACATAGGGGAAAGAGGTGTTGCTGGGGTGATGAAAGGGAGGGATGTGGGGCAGTCCGACTTCCTACTGTGATGGAGAAGTTGGGGCTGGTGGGATGGAGTAAGGGATGTCCCATTGTCTTTCAAAGCGACGATAGAACTCATTCAGGTCATGGCCAGGCATTGTTCATGGGGGTGGAGGGGGTTGGTTGGTTTAAAATTGGTGATCTGTCTGAACCCTTTCTAGAGTCGTTTGTCAAGAATTGGTGTTGAGTACAGTCATTTAGCTTCCCGCACCCCCTTGCTAAGTTTGTACTTTGCCTGTCTGAACATGACTAAACATGAGTTTGGGGAACATTTCCCAATTTTTTCCAATTAACCTACAGCATGTTTTTGGACTGAAGGAGGAAGCCAGATAACTCAGAGGACACAGGGAGAACATGCAAACTTCACACAGAAAGGTCCCCTTGTCAGAATCGAACCAGGGTCTTTCATGCTGTGAGGCCGGAGCACTAACCACTGCACAGAATTTCAGTGCTTTTAGTTGATATTTCACCTCTGGTTTGTGTTATTTATTTCAGCATAGTTCAAATTTCCCAAGTAACTTGAATGGACATCTCTCAGAGCACTTCAGAAACTAGCAGATTTGTTGGTTGCAAAAGAAAGAAACAAAGGGGAGCAGCTAATATAGATGCAGCTGGTGTCTCTGCTGCATCTCAATGTCTGGTCTCTTACCTTTCCTCTTCTCTCTCTGATCCCAAGCACACCTACCTTCTGTACTTCTTTGACCCACAGTGACCTAATTTCAACTGGTAGCCTGTGGGGCAGTGGTTCCACAACGTTTTTATCACCGGGTACCGGTCAACGGTTGAAAATGTTACTACAGAGGCGTGCAGTACATGTAGATTGTTTATACTTCGACCATAATAATAAACGTGAATCCACCTTTTCCTTTTCGAAAAGAAACTTTCTGTCTGATGTCTGTTTTTTACTAATTTTGGTAGCTTGTGGGTTACATTTTCAGTGCTCACATGACTGAGTGGTAACAGGGAGATTCCAGTCATTTTTCAAAATAAAAGATTTTTCAAATTAAGATCCAATAAATCCAATGGACATAATTGATTATTTCTTGTGCAACCAATTATCCATGGACCGGTACTGGTCCACGGCCTGGGGGTTGGGGACCACTGCTTTAGCAACACAAATGACGGTCGTTGTTAACCAATCTGGGAGTCACAAGTTCAAATCGCATATTAATTTTGTCTGTATTGTTCTGCTGTTGTTGATATGAATATTATTATTATAAACTCAAAATCCCTGCTAAAGTCAAAAATATTTTTAGTGATATATGAGGCTCTTTTTAGACTGTCAGTTAAATACAATTTTTATCATGTGCAGTTTAGTTCTGGAATGTTTTAAAAAGGTCTGGACGGTAAGGCACAAGATGAAAGTCATTTTAAAAATACAATTGGGAAATCATTTGGGTTATTTTGAGTTGTATATCAAATCAGATCGTACTGTTAAATCTGTAGTTCAGTCTCTCTGAAGCGAAAAATAGGATTTCATCATATCATTTATGTCATTAACAATCTACACAATGACAATGTCGGAATCGGTTTGACAGATGTGCAACAGAGGATCAGACCTGATTCTACTGTTCTGTAGAATGCGTGTATCTAACCAGTTTTGCCTTCAGAGATAGCTTTATTTTGCAACTAACACAGACTAAGCAATAATCTGCTACTGTTGTGGTCATAACCCAGGCCAACTCCAGCAGCACACCTAAAAAAATTCTCCCACACCTTTGCCAAGAGCATCAGTGCCTAACAGCAACAGTGAACACAACAGCAAGAACTCCTACGATAACATACAACCCGAAAAGATCACTACAGTATGTACTTCCGCAAATAGTCATTAGCGGGCAACTGTACAGAATAGTTCTGAACTATTTCTTCTTTGAGCTTGAGATGATGGGAGTTGTAGTCCTTGTTCCTCCACACTGAAAAGCAATGCTCATTTACACACACACACACACACACACACACACACACACACACACACACACACACACACACATATATATATATATGTGTGTGTGTGTGTGTGTGTGTGTATATATATATATATATATATATATACATATATATATGTGTGTGTGTGTGTGTGTATATATACATATATATATATACATACATATATAGATTTAGTCTGAAAACATCAACACTAGAGAAAAAATCAACTGTGTTTTATAAAATCAAACAGCTAACAGCAGTCACGTTGCAGAAACTTACTTATGTGACACTGATGCCCTCTTCTGGTAAAGCTTTTGGGGAAGAATCAAATTGCGTTTCCATGAAATGCCAAAGTGAGTATTATTATTCTCATCAGAGTTAATGATACTATTTTACTCAAACATAGTATTATAGTTGAAAGTAACTCACCTTTTCTTTAGATTTAAATATGTGCATCATATCTTGTTTGTTAGCCTTGTGGTGGCTTGAAATTGGCATTTGATGAAAGTATAACCCTGAATGTAAAAATTCACAATTCATTTGACTATATTAACCTGACCTCTGTAAGTGTTTGCACGGATATGTGTTTTTTTATTTGTTCATTTGTTGTACTCCTTTAAAAGACCATTAGTTCATACAAAATGTCTGGAATCTCAAATGTAAGTCAAAACTGGGCTGTGTGACAACATTATATACTGTAGAACCTTAAAATATTTGAAACTATATGTTGATTTAATTTTGATTTTAAAACCAAAGTGTCTGGACAAACTAAACTATGTAACTTACATGCAAAATTTCTTCAATTCTGTTTAGAGCAGTTTATTATATGAAAACACAACCCCAACATTGGGTGTGCGAGGAGTTTATTTAGGCCATGGAAAATTACATCTGGGGGGCTTTGAGGAATTTGTGGTCCACCCTCCTGAGGCTCAGGGGGGAAGCAGTGCACTATCAACGTTGTGCATAGTGGTGATGTTGCGCTGCTTACCCTGATTCGAGACAATTTGAGTTAGTGGAAGAAATACATTCAGTGCATTGATGCTGCCCAACACCTATTTGGACCAGAGTCTGGGGACTTGGGGGGTAATCTCCCCTGTTTATGGGGCTGAAGTTGCTGAAGTAATTAAAAAGCTCTTTGGTGGCAATGCCCTGGAGGTATATGAGATCCACTCGGAATTCCTCAAGGCTCTGGCTGTTGTTGGGCTGTCCTGGCTGCCACACCACTGCAGCATTGCTTGGACAGGGTGGACAGTGCTCCTTGATTGACAAACTGAGATTGTGGTGCCCCTTTTAAAAAACGGGAATCGGGGTGTGTGCTCTGATTGAAGTACAAGGGGATCACACCTGTGTGTGCGGGTGCATGGGAGTTTGCCCATTATAGTCTACATATAGTCTACATGTGTTTTGTTGACCTGGGTAAGGCTGGACTGTATCTCTCTCTTGAGAGTATAGGGTATCAGATCCCGTTATTGTGGAATTCAGTCCCTGTATGAATGGTGTTTGTTTCGAGTGAGGATTGCAGCCAGGGTTGTCCTTTGTAACTGACTCTGTACATAACCTTTAAAGACGGAATTTCTGGATGCAGCCATGGAGTTTAGGGGATTCGGTTTGGTGATCTCAGGATTGGGTCTTTGCTTTTTGCAGATTACATGGTCCTGTTGGCTTCATCAGACTGGATCTCCAGCTATCACTGGAGCGGTTTGCAGCCGAATGTGAAGGATCAACATCTGCAAATCCATGGCCATGGTCCTCAGCCAGAAAGAGTACCCCCCTAGGCTGGGGATGAGGGCCTACCCCAAGTAGAGGAGATCAAGTGTCTCGGGTCTTGTTCACGAGTGAGGGAGGACTGGAGTTTTAGTTCAACAGGTGGATTGGTGCAGAGTCAGCAGTAAAATAGGCTGTATATGACCAACGTGGTGAAGAAGGAGCTGAGGCAAAAGGTGAAGCTCTCATTCGGTCGATCTATGTTCCTGTCCTTACCTATGGTCATGAGCTGCAGATAGTGACTGAGAGAATCAGATAGATCCAATGAATTTACTTTGTCAGGTGTCTGGCCTCTCCCTCAAAGATATGGTGAGGAGCTTGGCCATCCAGAAGTGGCTCTGAGTAGAGTCTCTGCTCTTTGGCATCAAGAGAACACTGCATCACTGGCCAAGAAAGCATCTCTACTTCCTCTGAAAGCAGACCCCCATTCCTCATCATGACCACCCGCTACAGGATCACCATTGAGAGCACCAGTTATATCACAGTGTGGTATGGCGCCTGCACTGCATCCTGCTGTAAGAGCATCCAGCGCATAGTTACAGCAGTTATGAAGATTGTTTGTTCCCCTCTCTCTCCAGGTCATCTACAGTATCCGCCTTATTAGCAAAGCAAAGTATTGCAGGTGATCATTATCACCAGTCTCACAGCTTCTTTAATTTGCTGCAAACAGGGAGGAGCCTACGGGGCTCTGGGACAGGACCAGCAGACTCAGTGATAGCTTCATCCCCCAGGCTGTCAGGAAGTGCAATTTACAAACTTCTCTGCCCCCTCTAATCTTGCACCCCCCTTTAAACATACAAACACATTTCCACATATACACTCCAGGTTCAGAGCCCCCCCTTAGAGAAATGCTGGTTCAATCCTTTGTAGGTGTGAAACATATGGGAGTACTGAAAATGATGGTGTTCCGGCATTTGATCATTGTTATGTGTTGTGTAAGACGACCGCAGATCCAAGTTGCACTTAGTTACTTTACTGAAGAGCAGGGCACAGGGGAGAGTAGCAATTCGTACCCATCCCAAAGGCAAGAGCCCGCCTACAGCACATCTGCACATGTGCAGATTTCCAGTAAACATACAGGATACATACTAAATATTACTGTGTCCTCAGTCAATATTCTACACCCCCTTTCCTTAGTTGGAGCATCGAACAACAAACACATTTTCAACATCTTAATAGTAATAGTGTTAAACTTATCCAATACTGATTGTAGCATGCAATATGACATATCCCAAAAATTAAATATAGTGTACAAATAACTGTGACAACCATTCAATGAGTCATCATGTAACCTAATCCTAAATTAACAAAATACCGTCTTAGCAGTGATGATCTTTGTACTGGGGTTAGGTTTACTGATGCTACCTGAGCGCATTCTATAAACATCCACATTAAAAGACGGTTTGGAAGCAGAGCCTCAAGCAGCCGAGCACTCATAGCCCACATTCTGTTCTGCATATCCATGTCCGGTAACTGTCACACGCCTTATTGGATCAGCCCCAGTGTCCTGATAAGAGTCTCTTGGGTCGACCTGAGTCGGTGCGGGTTCAGCAACAGTTAGGATGTGTTTTCTGTTTCTCCTGTATGTTTTTCCTTCCAACTGAATCAGGTAAGATCTGGGCTCTTTGCATGTTTCTTTCACAACTCCTGTGCAGTCATATCATTTCGGTGTTTGAAGCCTGACTACCTGTCCTTCTGTTAGAGGTTTCAGAGGGCGGCTTGTTTTGTCATAGTAGATTTTTTGTGTGAGTCTTTTATTGAGAAGTTGAGCACTTACTTCTTCTAGCTTGCACATGTTGGGTTCAAGCAGCATTTTGGAGACGGGGAGAGTAGTGCACGTCTGTCGTGACATTAGTCTTTGTGCAGGAGACCCAAGCTTAGCGTCTCGAGAAATGTTTCTTAAATTGAGTAGCTTGAGAAAGATGTCGGTTTTGTCTCTGCGAGATTTCTCCATAACGTTTTTAGCACTATGGACAGCTCTCTCCACTAATCCATTTGATTAGGAAGTCCCATTCCCTTGCAAAGTCCTTGAAACGTTGACTTGTGAACTGTCGTCCATTGTCAGTGATGAGAGTGTGAGGTGCTCCGTGGACAGAGAAGTGACGTTTCAGTTTACCAATGACTGTTGCTGATGTGAGATTACACAGCAGGTCAATCTCAAACCAGCCTGAAAATGAATCTACAAGTACCAAGTATTGTTGGTTTTGCCAGTCAAAGATGTCCGCTGCCAAGGTCGACAAAGGTATCTCCAGAATACGGTGGAGAATAAGTGGCTCTTTTTGTTGGTGTGGCTTTATGCTGTTGCACACCGAGCATGCCTGCACTTCCTCATTAATGTCTTCTGTCATTGTCGGCCAAAACACTATTCCTCTTGCTCTCCGTTTCGTGGCCTCTGTACCTGGATGCCCCCCCATGTAAAATGGGTCAGTGCATTTTTTGTAAGCATAGTGTTACGGGTGATTCAAAGACTCAGGTGCGGAACAACAGGACACGAGCAGGACTCAGAATTTAGAAATAAATATTTAATGATAGCCAATATACAAACAGAAATGGAGCCAAACAAAAACTGACTAAGGGACAAGGGGCAACTAGCAACACTAGTGAACAGGTCAACTAAAGGTGACTAGAAAATCTAGTGAACAGACCAAAGTGGCAATACAAACTAACATTATCAATTATTGAACAGGCTACGAACAAACAGGCAAACTAATGAACTGGCAATTCAGTAAGGCAAGGATTCCTAATCTAAACAATCCTACGGTACACAACTGGTGGGAAGGCAGTGAGTCAAGCAGGGGGTTCCAGGCAGGCAGAGCACAGCGTGTGGCAGTGGAGTTGGATGACGAGGTAGCAGACCGGTGGAAGGATCCAGGGGGTTCTGACAGACAGAAGCAGAGCTGGCAAGGGTGAACTAACAAAACTAGGTAGTCACATGTGTGGCCCAGTGGCCATCATTGTGGAATCTAACGTTCCGGCGATTAGACATCCGGTGTGTGCGGCTTTTAAGCTGCACAGGATGGGTGTGGCCAATCAGCTGCGCCTGGTTTGCTGATTGTCAATTGCTTCCACCTGTCTGCCTCACCGCCACACAACGTCACATGCCCACCTAGAATCAGAGAAGGGAGGAACAGGGAGAACACAACAGACATTGCTTCTAACGAACATTCCTAGTGGATGTAACACATAGAGCAATAACAGCTTTCTGTCCTTTCATGACAATGCCATCCCCAATGACCAGTTCATCTCTGAAAGTAAAGTAGGGGCATACTGCATCTGGGAGATTGTGAAGCTTGTTTGGCTAGCCATGTATTATAGCGTTGCTGAGCATCTTGAGAGTCAGATCAGTGGCAGTGTGTTCCCTTAGTCCCTGTAAACAAGCAGATGACACGTAACAGACTGACATTACATTAAAATCATCGACTTTGTCCGCCAGCTGAGTTTTGCTGTTACTGGGAGCCCGTGATTAAGTATCAGCCAAGTGCATTTGTTTTCCACTTTTATACACAAGCTTGATGTTATACTTCTGGAGCCTTAACATCATGTGTCATAGCCTTGCAGGTGTTGCATGAATAGGCTTTTTGATGATTGTAACCAGAGGTTGATGGTCAGTTTCTATGGCGACTGGTTTGTCATAAATATAATCATGAAATTTTGAGCATGCAAACACAACTGCCTGCAGCTCTTTTTCTATCTGTGCGTATCAAGTTTCTTTGTCTGTGAGGGTGCGTGAGGCACAAGCCACAGGTTTGCCTTCCTGCAGGCACGCTGCACCAAGTCCAAATTGCGAAGCGTCACATGTCAATGTCACGGGTTTATGAACATCATAGTATGACAGTACAGGGGGGTTAGACATGTGTTTCTTTGGAGCGTCGAAAGCACATTGCTGCTGTTCATACCATGACCACTCAGTGTCTTTGTGGCTGAGTTGTCAAAGTGGAGCAGCGATTTGGCTGAAGTTGGGGATAAATTTCCCGAGGTTGTTTGCCATACCAAGAAATCGTTACACGGCTGCGACATCGGTTGGCACTGGCATGTCGCTAATCGCTTTTGTCTTAGATGGGTCAGCTTTCAGACCCTGAGCAGTGAAAACATGACCAACGTTACTAACCTGGTTCAGTCTGAACTTGCATTTGAGGAGGTTGAGTCTCAACTTTACCTCTTTAGCTCGGTCGAGTACTTTTCTCAGGTTTGTATCATGTTCCTCGATGTCCTTGCCTCCAATCAGTATATTGTCCACAATGATTCCGCAGGGGTAACCAGCGAAAACTTGCTCTATGGAGTGCTGGAACACCTCACTAGCAGGGCTGATTCCAAACGGCATCCGCAAGAACCTGTAACGGCCAAAACAGGTGCTGAAAGTGGTTAACATAGAGGATTTGTGGTCGAGGGATATCTGCCAGATGAGGTCTTTGCATTGCATGAGAACACTGTTGCATTGGACATCTGAGATGCAACCTCATCTACTGTTGTTATTGGGTGATGTGGTCTTTTCAAAGCAGTGTTCAAGTCTTTAGGATTGATACAGCATCTACTGCGGTGACCACTTATAACCGGAACAAGATCAGAAACACATGTTACATTCTCCCCCCCTCAAAAAAAAAAAAAAAAGAAACGTTGGTTAGTTGGTAAGCACTGACCCCCTTGTACCAGGTGAGAGGATTTCCGTTCCTCTTTCCAGGGGTTGGCTCTCAGTGAGTGGTTTTCCTCGGCTACCTGTCTGATGTCCATTTTCATTACCTGCATATCCGCCACCAGCTGGTCGATAGCTCTGTAACGGGCTTCCATCAGATATGGAGTGCACCATGGCTGCTGCACCACTTTCAATGGGAGGCTGGCAGCCCTGTGTGCCAACAGTCTGTCCTCAAGGCCTCTCTAGCCATCTCACACCGTCCGGTGATGGTCAGGGCCTCCCCCAAATAGCTCCCTGTTCTAGGTATTTGGCTCTCAGAGCCGGATCTAGTCCAGCCAGAAACCTACGAAGTTTCTCCTCTCTCCGTGCTAAATCACCATAGTTCGGGAATGCCTCATGAACCAGCCGGCTTATGTCAGCTGCATAGACTTCAAGGCTCTCCCCTGGAGCACGGGTAAAGGCGGCGAGGTTTGTTCTGAACGTATCAAGGAAATGCTTCTGTCCAAAAGCGTCTACCAATTTCTCCTTCACCTGATCGTAATCGGCCTGGACGAATGTTGGTAAGCTGTCCCAAAAAAGAAAAGCCACTTCTGTCAGGCATGTTGGCAAAATCCTCGATAACTCACTGTCAAAGTTATCGCCAGTGCCTCTGACCAGCGCCTTTACTGCGACCTCATACTGTCAGGCCCAGCAGGGGAAACTCCCCCCCTGGAGAATGGCGGCGGGAGTTCAATCCTCACGTCACTGTAGAACAGCTGTCCTCCTTGTCGCTCCTTATAGTTATAATCCAGCAGGTCCTCGTCGAATTGGTACATATTCCTCCCCGTTGGACAGTGGTAGGTCAATTTTTATCCTTCACACCCCACCAGCGCCGGTTTCCCGACACCAACTCCGGTAGCCAGTGCGAACGCTAGCACTGCTTGTACTGTAAACAAGTACGTTAGCCGCCTCGCTAAACTTTTCCTTGAGGTCATAAAATGTCCCTCTATCTTGGAATGCGGCAAGATATCCCACCGCTGCCACCAATGTAGCCGAGATATTGTAGAAAGTCGCCTGACTGAATGAAACTACAAAATAATAAACGCAAAGATTCCAGTGTTTTCCGGGTAACGTTCCCGTCTTTATTATTTTTCACACCTCCTTTCACACCGTCAACTTCCCAACCCCCCAGCATGCCACACTCCCGCTCTCTGTTAGGGTTTCACAATAAGAGTCGCAAGCATCTACTTTGGTTACCACTTATAACCGGAGCAAGATCAGAAAGATATGTTACATGACGTTTTTACACGAATAAAATCTGAACACACAGGGACAACAAAGTCCGGTCCCATGGCAGGGGCCACAAAAACGGACAGTAGCCACAATAAATGTGTTTATAGCAAACACCTGCGACACATAAAAAGTACCAATAATAACCTTATAAACTTGCAGTATTATTTAGGAAAATAGCAGCATTTTACTAACCAAAAATTCTGATCATTTGTAGACAAAACCCATCCTCCTATCTTTTCTCAAAAAGAGTTCAATTTATTCTTATCCGTGTGCTTCAGCTCCAAGCGCTCCCAGCAATACAGCAATTGCAGAACTGATTGTGCAGTGCCCCCCCCAAGGCAGATCATTTGACTTTGACCCTGCCTGGCAACAGATTATGGCTGAAATGTGATTGGTTTAAATGTTTAAATATGAAAATGCATGCATTACCTTTCTCTTAAAAAAAAAAACCTTTAAACTCTTTCAACACTGACTTCACGACTTCATTTCCCCATTATCTGCTCATCTGTCACGTTCTCTCTTTGTCTCCTCTTTGTCTCTCTCTCTCTCTCTCTCTCTCATCTCAGATGTCAACCCTCTGTGGTTCACTTAAGGAGCAGTCCGAAGGTCTTAAGCAACTGCTACAATAGACAGAATCTTCTGTGATTATTTGGATAATAATGGGCAATATTTCATATGTTAAGATAGTAGACATCATGACCAAGTGATCTTTTTTAGAATCTGACAGTTGTGTTGAGAGATATGAAACATTAACAGTAGTCAATATTTATGCTACCAATTAAAAAGGGAATAAGATACTCTTGTGAGTTCTTACAATTCTACAACTGAATCCAGTGACGTGCGGTGAGGTTCATGGCTGATGAGGCACTGACTTCATCACAGTCACATTTATAAACATAAGAACCTTATGGAGAAGCTTATTAACAATTTTATTGACAGCAGTTAATGTGTTTTGTTTAAAATATCATTGTGGCGGATAAGAAGGGGGGTGGTCTCTTACCGCACGGAACCAACGGGACAAACCGCCACCTTTGACGCATTGTCTTTTGCCACCTATCCCTGCGCGGCAGGGTGGTTTTGGCCACATGCACACAGCAATTTTTTTGTTTCAGGGGATGTTTTGTTGGCTGTTGGTGGATTTTCCGTCGCTGACGACGCCCACATTTTCTCCCGGTTCATTGATACACAGAGTGGAGCATTTTATCCCCACTGTGGCGCTGCTGGTTTTTGCAAGGCGCCTGGACGCTGCCAAACAAGCGACTGTTCGGGAGGAGTTTGCTACCATGGAGCATTTGGGGTCGTGAGGTGGTCTAACAGTCCATGGGCCTCCCCACTTCACATGGTGCCCAAGGCCAACGGGTCGCGGTCGGCATGGTGACTATCGCAGGTTGAACAACGTGATCCAGGATTTTTCTGTGTGGCTGTCGGGCGCCACCATCTTTTCCAAGGTCGACATGGTCCGTGGTTATCACCAGGTTACCCATACACGCGGAGGATGTGCCCAAGACAGCGGTGATCACCCCGTTTGGTCTGTTCGATTTCTTCGTATGCCCTTCGGGTTGAAGGGGGCCGCCCAGACTTTTCAACAGTTCATGGACTCGGTGCTGCGTGATCCCCTGTTCATTTTCGTTTATCTTGACGACATTCTGGTGGCCAGCCCATCGGCCAATGTGCACCTGGAGCACGTCACTCAGATTTTCCACCGCCTAGCCGAGCATGGGCTCATTATCAACCCGGCTAATTGTCAGTTTGGTCTTTCGGCGATTGATTTCTTAGGCCACTGCATTTCACCATAGGGTGCAGTTCTGTTGCCATCAAAGGTGCAGGCGGTGACTGATTCCCTGCGTCCGGCGTCAGTCAAAGCGCTGCAGGAGTTCTTAGGCATGGTCAATTTTTACAACCATTTCCTCCCCTCATGCTGCTCACCTCCTTTGGCCGCTGTATGAAGCTTTGTGTTCCCGACATGCAAAAGACAGGGTTGACTGGACTCTGGAACGGGTTTGGGCTTTTGATGGTGCTTTTGACGCCCTGGCGTATGCGGCGCTCCTCGCTCATCCTGCGCCCATGGCGCCGATAGCATTGACGACTGATGCGTCTGATGTGGCAGTGGGTGGCAGATACCTGGCAGCTGCTTGCCTTCTTTAGTCTCAAACTGAGGGACAGTGAACGCAAGTACAGTGTTTTTGACAGGGAGTTGTTGGCCCTGCATCTGACTACGCAGCACTTCCGTTTTCTTCTGGAGGGTCGCTCCTTCACGGCGTTGAGTTTCGCCATGTCGAGAGTTGCCGAGCCGTGGTCTGCCCTCCAGCAGCGACACCTTGCAGCTGTTTCCAAGTTCACTATGGAGATTAGGCATTTGCCCGTTTCAGTACCCCATCAGATTTTACTTCAGACAGCGGTTTGCAGTTTGCGTTGTCGCTCTGGTCGGCGTTGGCTGGGTCTTTGGGGACGACGGTGCACCGTACAACGGCTTACCAACCTCAGGCTAATGGCTTGTGCAAGTGGTTTCACCAGTCCCCTTCAACCAATCTTTCGTCCCATCGGAGCTCATGTCGGCTCGTTTCGTGGCATGACGCTCACTGCTTGCCACTGCAACCCCCATATGATGGGCCACTATGGGTGCTTGAGGCAGTCACCAAGAGTTTTGTTTTGGACATGGGCGGGCGTAGGGAGCGCGTCACGCTAGATCAGTTGAAACGGCACACAGGGTGGCAGGTGGAGATGTGTCCCCTTTCCAGGTACCCTGACCCCAAGTCCAAGCCTGCGGCAACGCTCCTGCAAACCCAGCGTCTGGCGCATCCTGTTGTCATGCCCGAGGGACGTCGGGGCCATTTCGGCAGACTCATCAGGACTGTTGTGCGGGAGGGGCTAGTTGTGTTTCCTGAGTCCCTTCTGGGTGTTCGGGGGGGCTGTGTGGCCGACATGAAGGGGCATGGTCTCTCACCCCACGGGACTAATGGTCGGGGGGCGTGGTTAAGCCAGGTATATATAGATGATCCTGGATGTTCAAGTTCTAGTTGTATTTTTTGGTGTTTCAAATTAAATGTAACTCTTCTACGCCCCCGCCATTATTTCATCGTTGAAACACCACAATATCAGCATTCTTTACATATACAAACTGTAGCATAGAAAAAAGCACATTTAAAAAAAAAAACTTTATTATCTCTTACCTTTACTTATAAATGTGGTCCATGCGCCACTCCTGAAGAAAAGCATTGGTAACTTGCTCGTAGAAATCATCCTCGTCTTTCTTCAGTTTTTAAAGTCTCTCTGTCTCAATAGAAATTACTGCCAGTGAAGACAGTCATCCTTGATCAGTCCTGTTCTGACTGTATGTTTTTAGTCTTTTCAGTGCGGAGAGTGACCACTCCATAGCTGGAGCCAGTTTGTTGTCCCAGGAAAAGTTTCAATGAGATCCTTCTGGGTCAAAAAGTTGAGAAGCTGCCCAGAAGATTTGCATTTGTCCCTCACCGTTTGTGAGCTATACAGCCCAATGAGATCCCCCTTTAGCTTCACAAAGTCAAAGAATTTGGCATATTTTGACAGGCTCTGTAGTTTCACGTCATCAAAATGTTGTGACATTTCACTGAATTTTGCACTGTCCACCAAACCAAGGAAAGCCAGCTCACCAAAATGATCAAACCTCGCCTTCATTTGACAGCTTATGTTTTCCAAAATGTTACAGAACACTCGTTTTCATTCAAATCTAACCTACTGTCTGTCTCCATTCTCTGTCAGGCAGCATTTCTGTTCACATCGGTCACAGAAACTGTCAAACATAAGTCTCATGCGCTCGAGAGCTGCAACGGTGTCACGGATGTGTGCAAGACAATATTCAATGTCCATACTTCGTTTTTGCAGAACTCTATAAAGTGCGTCAGTTTCATTGACAATGTCCTCATACGCCATAGGGAGAAAGCACGTTGATGCTTTTGACAGCCCCTGATCGTATCCTGCTGCCATCATCAACATGTCATTATCCCAGCAGTCCAAATTTTCCATAATTACATGTAATAACGTGAGCAGATCATTTTGGTGCATGCTTACTGTCTGCAACAGCCTGGAGTTCGAGCCCCATCTAGTGGGTGCTGCCCTGGGTATACGGCGCTTGACTACATCATCCAGTAAATGAGCGCGCTTTGTGGACTTGCTGAAAAATGACGCTAGTCCCTCAGGTGTTTTAAAAAACGTTCAACATTCGGGCATGCACTTTGCTGAATGCAAGACCACCAAGTTCAGCTTGTGTGTGTAACAGTGCATAAACAAGGCTTCGGGCTCTTTTTCTTTAATTTTAGCTTGCAAGCAATTAAGTTCTGAGGCCATTACAGCGGCCCCATCATAAGTCTGAGCTACAAGCTTTTCAGTACAGTTATACTTCTCCAACACTCACAGGACATGCTCAACGATGGCAGGAGCGCTTCTGTACTCACTCACATCCTCAAAGCCCAAAAACGCCTCCTTCAACTCACAGCCTGCTTCAGATGTAGCTGCATACCATAATATGACGGAAATCTGAGCTTGGTTTGTAACATCTGTGGTCTCATCTACTTCTACAGCAACAAATGGGACGGCACCGGTCTCCTTTTTAATGTCATTTCTAATTAAATCAGCGAAGGATTCGATCAAATCGCTCTGTATTCTATTTGAAAGCCAGAAAATACAGTAGATGTCTCTAAACGTGTCAGGGTTTCACACCTGATCCCAATTGTAATTGGCGCCAGCTGCAGCAGATGCTGCTAATCGAGATCCCTATAAAGGGCAGCGGCACACTCTGCCTGGTGCCGGGGGATTGTGGCTCTCGTACCACTGCGGAGCCCTGCCATGACCGGACCCCATCCATACCATGACCGGACCCCAGGTGTAACCTCTGTCCCCTCCTTCGTTATGATTGGATCCAGTCAGCCGGTGTAACCCCTGCCTGCAACCAGTCCTGTCTGCCACCCTGCCTGGGGCCCGTCCCGTCTGCAACCCTTCTTGTCTGCCGCCCGTCCTGGTGAGACCCAGCCCTGTGCAACTCTGTCTCGGGGCCAGGGGCTTACCAGCGACACCTTATCTGCCGTTATCAATGCAATAAAGCGCTTCCGATCCAGATCCCTGCTCTGTGGTGTGGTTCCCTGCTCGAGTACGCCCCTGTGCATCGTGACAAAATGTCTTGCTAACTTGTCAGCTTTCCCAGCAAAAGCATGCAATAGTTCAACATAGTTGCCATGATTAGCAGAGCCTGAACTTTCATCATTTCCACGAAATGTCAGCTGCTGTTTGGCGAGGAGGCAGGTGGCAATGAGATCTTTCAAAGTCTCTCGGTTTTCCTTTACCTCAGCATTGTGGCTGCTGATGTTGAGTCTTTGCTGTTCATTCAACGCCAAATCTATCCTGGATATCCCAAATGTTTTTAGTACGATTTGACTTTGAATGTGAGTGGCCGACTGCTCATGTTTGATGAGGCTTCTTTGCAGATTCTTCAGGTAACAATATCCCATTTGGCTCCAGACATTGTCAAAAATTAAGAAAACAATGCAGGAAAAGCAGAAAAGTTGCTTTCTTATTGGACATCCACGCAGCCAGCCTTTTCTTGTGTACCACTCCGGTTGAAAAGACAGTCTTCTGTCTCGTTGTCTGAAGCAAATCTGTTAGTGCCGGCGTCGGTCTTCCCTTATCTCCTGCTTCGACTGAAAGTCCAGTTTAGAAAATTCTTTCAGTTTAGCTACGGTATGTAGTCCTCCATTTTGGAAATAAAGCCAAGCAAGAGGAAAAAATAAGTGGATGGCGGCACTTGACTTGCTAACTGTTTACAGTAGCTTGCTATTGCAAATTCTATTATTCTTTAGCCGAGTAGTAAAAAGGAACCCTGGGATAACCAGTGTCCCCTACCATGAGGCCCCGTCACTGTGTGCCTTACTTAGTGTGTCTTAGCTGTTGCTTTACAATCGCTTGGCACAAGAAACACGTTACAGTTGTTGACGAAAAAAATTATACACATCAGCTCAACTATGGAAATTTAGTTCATATATTAGGGCTTGAAGTGTTTGAAAATTTTAATAGCAACATCCACAGAGACAGCAATACGGTCTCAGCCGCATAGCATGGCAGCACAGTTAGCAGAATCATTGCGCAATCCATAGTGGGCTCCAATTTTGAAAATAAAACACCTAAAAATGGTGAAGTTAGGTGGAAAATAACTTTATAGTACAAATCACCAAATAAATATAACCATTTCATTTATTTTTTCATTTTACATTTTTTTATGTCCATGATGCCAGGTGAGGCCCGGCCTCACCTGCCTCTACTGACTGCGCGTCACTGCCTGAATCCGAAATAGTCAGTGCAATGAACCTCACTTGAATGCCACTCAGTGTTGTTTTTGGCAGCCATTTTATTTTTAGTCTTAGCCTTGGTTCTTTTGAACTATAATGCTTATTAGTTTTAGTTATTGCTATAGTTTTAGTCCAGTTAGAAGAGACAAAAATTCAAAAGGATTTTAGTGTCTTTACGTCTATTTTCAATTAAAAAAACATATAGTCTTTTCCTACGGAAACAATTCCTGTGTCTAACTAAAGTAAGCAGCATATCAGTACCAATGTCTTTTCAAGAGTCTAATTCAAGCACAGAAATTATGGCAGTGGTGGAACCCAGCCTGCCTCCCACACCCATTATCAAGTGGAAACTAGCGGGACCGAACTGCGTGTGATTTGGCCCTGTACCATTTTTCAGGATTCTGTGGGATTCTGTGAACTTAGACCCTCATGCAACTTCAAGGCTCAGTGGGGAAGAAGTTGGAGAAAATGGGGGACCTCGTCTAGTATCAGCATCAGTATCAGAATGGAGCTGAACAGTTCGTAGCACAGACGACCAGAAGTACAAATTTCAAACTCAACCAGTTACCAGGAGGCAACAAGAGATCAAACACCTCATTCTGGAAAGTATACACTTGAGGAAGCTGTGGAAAAGAGGCCCTGAGGTGGATAAGGAGCGCATAATGTACTCCAAGCCAACATTAACCCTCTCCAGGCAGATGTTGCAGATTTGCGACAGCTAAATGCTACTTAGCTAATTACGCCACAACTTAATTTGAGCCTGAGAGGGTTAAAAGCCAGTTGACATCCCTCCACAGAGCAGCAATACTACAGAAGGGTAGGAGGATAAAAGAATGAACTAGAACTCAAGTTTACAAGGACCCTTTCAAGTTCCTTAAGAGCCTTGTTTCAAAGGAAGAGATTGGAGTCCAAAAAGAATGAAAATTGATCTGGAGGAGTACCTGCAAATAACCAACTCTGACGCAAGACAATCAAACACCTCGCAATCCCATCAGACATCCCAACATGAACACCCCCGATCTCCCTTCTCAATGAGGAAGACAAGATCTTCAGTATTATTGCACAGAGGTGGCTGAGTACTTGCAAAGAAATTAGTTCGTCGATACCTCTGTACAGAAAGCAGGATTACCAGGGTTTTTGGGGTGCCTGGATCATTCCAGTATGATCTGGCACCAGATCCAAATGGCATGGAATCTCCATATAGTCTTCCTCGACCTCGCTAATGCATTTGGTTTGGTGCCAAATGAACTTCTATGGTCTAACACTTTTTCCACATACTGGATGATATAACACTGGTGAAATCTTACTTCAACAACTAACAGCTATGCTTTACTTCTTCTTCTTCTTCTTTCGGCTTTTCCCTTCAGGGGTCGCCACAGCAAGTCAACTTTCTCCATCTAACCCTATTCTCCGTATCGTCCTCTCACGCCAACTAGCTTCATATCCTCTCTCACTTCCTCGAGACCTCTTGCCTGGCAGCTCCAATTCCAGCATCCATCTACCAATATATTCTCCATCCCTCCTCTGTACATGACCGAATCATCTCAGTATGGCTTCTCTGACCCTCTCTCCAAAACATTTATACATGTGCTGTTCCTCTGATAGACTCATTCCTGATCCTATCCATCCTGGTCCCTCCCTAAGAAAACCTCAACATCTTCATTTCTGCAACCTCTAGTTCTACCTCCTGTCTTTCGGTCATCATAACAGTTTCTAGGCCATACAGCATCGTTGGTCTCACCACTGTCTTGTACACCTTTCCATTTATTCTGGCCGATAGTCTTCTATCACATAGTACCCCTGACACTTTTCTCCACCCATTCCAACCTGCTTGGACCCGTCTCTTCACCTCTTTTCCACTCTCACCGTTGCTCTGGACTGTTGACCCCAAGTACCTGAAATCCTCCAGCTTCTTGATCTCCACTCCCTGTAGCCTCACTGTTCCACCCGAGTTCCTCTCATTCACACACATACATTCTGTCTTGCTTTCATCCCTCTCCTTTCCAGAGCATACCTCCACCTCTCTAGATTTTCCTCTACATGTTGTCTGCTCTCACTACAGACCACAATGTTATCTGTAAACACCATGGTCCATGGGGATTCCTGTCTAACCTCAGCCTGAACATCACCATTGCGAACAAGAAGGGGCTCAGAGCTGATCCCTGATGGAGTCCGATCTCCACCTTGAACTTCTCTGTTACCCCTACAGCACACCGTACCAATGTTTCACAGCTTGCACCAGTTGAACATACTTCTCTGCCACTCCAGACTTCCTCATACAATACCAGAGCTCCTCTCTTGGCACCCTGTCATATGCTTTTTCTAGGTCTACAAAAACACAATGCAGCTCCCTCTGGCCTTGTCTGTACTTCTCGATTAGCATTCTCAATGCAAATACTGCATCTGTAGTACTCTTCCTAAGCATGAAGCCATACTGCTGTTCACAAATGCTGACTTCTGCTCTCAGTCTAGTTTCCACTACTCTTGCCCATAACTTCATTGTATGGCTCATCAACTTTATCCCTCTATAGTTGCCACAGTTCTGCACCTTTATTCTTAAAAATAGGCACCATCACACTTTGTCTCCATTCTTCAGGCATCTTCTCACTCTCTAAGATCCTGTTGAATAATCTAGTCAGAAAATCTACCGCTGCCTCTCCTAGACACTTCCACACCTCCACAGGTATATCATCAGGACCAACTGCTTTTCCACTCTTCATCCTCTTCAATGCCTTCCTTACTTCACTTTTACTAATTTGTGCTACGTTGTGGTCTACGATAGTCACCTCTTCCACCCTTGCCTCTCTTTCATTTTCCACATTCATCAGTTCTTCAAAGTACTCTTTCCATCTTCACATCACTTTTCTAGCATCTATCAATACATCTATCTAGCATCTATCCTTAATCACCCAGACCTGTTGTACATTCTTTATCTCTCTGTTTCGCCAACCTGTATAGATCATTCTCACCTTCCATACTATCCAACCAAGCATACAAGTCATCGTACGCCCTTTGTTTTGCCTTTGCTACCTCTATCTTTACCTTTCACTGCATCTCCCTGAACTCCTGTCTGTTCTCTTCAGTCCTCTCAGTATCCTACTACTTCTTTGCTAACCGCTTTCTCCGTATATACTCCTACACTTCCTCATTCCACCACCAAGTCTCCTTATCTACTTTCCTTCCAGATGACACACCAAGTACTCTTCTATCTGTCTCCCTGATAACACTAGCTGTTGTTGTCCAATCATCTGGAAGCTCACCCTGACCACCCAGACCCTTTCTCAACTCCTCCCTGAAAACCATGCAACACTCCTCCCTTTTCAGCTTCCACCACTTTGTCTTCTTCTGCCTTTGTCCTTTTCATCTTCCTTGTCACCAGAGTTATCCTACAAACCACCATCCTATGCTGTCTGGCTACACTCTCACCTACAACTGCTTTGCAGTTACTGATCTCTTTCAGGTTACCTCGTCTATACAAGACGAAGTATACTTGCGTTCTCCTACCTCTGCTCTTATGAGTTACCCCATGTTCCTGTTTTTTTTCTGGAAAAAGGTGTTCACTACAGCCATTTCCATCCTTTTTGCAAAATCTACCACCATCTGTCCCTCTGCATTCCTATGGTGGATTCCAAATCTGCCCATCACTTCTTCATCCCCTCTATTGCCTTCACCAACATGTCCATTGAAGTCTGCACTAATTACCACTCTCTCATTTCTGGGAATATTCTGCATCACTTCATCCAACTCATTCGGGAACTTCTCCTTCTCTTCAAATTCACATCCCACCTGCTGGGCATAGCCACTAACAACATTGAGCATCACACCTTCAATTTCCAGTTTCAGACTCATTAGTCTATCTGACATTCTTTTCACCTCTAGGATGTTCCTAACAAACTCCTCCTTCAAGATAACTCCTACTCTATTTCTCTTCTTGTCAGTACCATAATAGTACAACTTAAAGCCTGCTCCTAAGCTTCTAGCCTTACTACCTTTCCACCTGGTCTCCTGGACACACAGTATATCCACCTTCCTTCTCTGCATCATGTCAACCAACTCTACCTTTTCCTGTCATAGTCCAGATATTCAAAGTCCCTACTCTCAGTTCCAGGCTCTTTCCTTTCCTCCTCTCTCTCTGCTTCCGAACACGCACCCCCCCTCTTCTTCTTGTTCTTCGACCCACAGTAGCCCAATTTTCATTAGTACCCTGTAGGTCATCAGTACCAATGGCGGTCGTTGTTAACCCGGTCCACGACTGATCCGGTATGATATGGTTATGGGGGACTCGTAAAACTATGGCAAAAGTTTTACGCCGGATGCCCTTCCTTACGCAACCCACAGCATTTATTCGGGCTTGACACTGGCACAGGGAGACACTGCTCCGTGCCCCCCCAAGGCAGGCTTGGGGAGACATGGGCCAGTGTCACGGGCCGCGGGGACAGACTCGGGCAGGGAACCACACCTCAGAGCAGAAGTCTGGATCGAAAGCGCTTTATTGCGTTGAAACGGCAGGTAGGGTGTCGCTGGTAAGCCCCTGGCCCCGAGACAGAGTTGCACAGGGCTGGGTCTCACCAGGACGGGTGGCAGACAAGACGGGTCGCAGGCAGGGTGGCAGGCAGGACGGGTTCAGAGGTTACACCGGCCGACTGGGTCCAGTCATAACGAGGTAGGGGACAGAGGTTACACCAGCCGACTGGGTCCGGTCGTAACGAGGTAGGGGACATAGGTTGCACCGGCCGACTGGGTCCGGTCGTAATGGGATGGGGTCCGGCCGTGGCAGGGATCCACAGTGGTCTGAGAGCCACAATCCCCCGGCGCCAGGCAGAGCGTGCCTCTGCCCTTTATAGGGATCTTGATTAGTGGCATCTGCTGCAGCTGGCGCCGATTACAAATTGGGATCAGGTGTGAAACCCTGACAGCCAGTGCCGCCCTGAGGTTGCATTTACGGTTATGCTTTACGACTGCTGAATTATCCATATTTTATCAGAGCCTGGGAGTAGGGACCATGGCACGATGCTCTATTTCACCACTACCATTAACTGCAGCTGGCAAGAAGGCGCTACTATACACTAACGGGGGAGAAGCATGGTAGCATACACCCAAGGGAACAAGTATGGTCGGGTCATGTGCGGCTAGGCAGAAAGCACTAGCAAACACCAGTGAGAGAAAGTTTGGTCACGGGCAGTCAGGCATACACCAACAAGGAATGCCCAGTCTGGACGGGTGTCGAGGTGAAAATCACCTGGCGTACACTGACGGGCAGAAGGGAAAGAAGCAAATGGCGGGGGAGACAAAAAGAGAGAGAATGGTTAGAGATGGCCTGGGCGACAGAGGGAAATTAGTGAATGACCCGGCAACCAGTAAGACTCATAGCTCTGGCTTTTAAGCCCCGACTGAATGCCAGTGCCAGGGGCAGGCATGCGCTCCCAACACGCATCAATCTCCAGCAGCTCTGCCAAGTGCATGCTTGCGGTGAGCCGAACCCTGATAATTTTCTCCAGCTCCATATGAAATGATATGGGCAATCTTCGTACATGACGGAACCAAGGCAACTGTGTGCGGCTCTAATCCAACCAAAAAGGGCCAGTTGGGCCAGGCCCGTGATTGGAAAATGAGGGCAGGTATTGGCCCCCAGCTGGTGTTTCCGCCTGAAATTGCCATCACAACCCCAAGACGTGACCTGGTGAACTGGTCCCCTTCTCTCAAGAAAGCATATATAATCAAACTTACAGTACTCAGGGAGGATTCAATGGAGGAGGCATATGAAAGAAAACAGCAACGCTATACTGAGATGATAGCCGAAGTACAACACCGTGGCTGGGTCAATGAGATCCTACCTGTGGAACTAGGGTGTAGAGCTTGTGAGGCAACCTCTACCACTAGTCTGCGGAGAGATGTTGGAGTCCAAATTGTTGGTGGCATCAGAGAGGGGAAGAGAGTGGCTCTGGTTGAGGTGAAAAGATCCCTGTTGGGCCCCAAAGTGAGTGAGTGGTCCACATTGCTGGAATCGGGGAAGAGGACAGCTCTGCCTTGCATAGTACCAGGGGAAGGCTACCACTTTTTATAAGGTAACTCCCCTGAACAATTGGGCATGCTAGCTCAGGACAGCTGACTGCCTTCATTGAGGATGTTTACTGGTAACACCAAACTACCCGAGGAAACTTAGGTACACTACTGAAGATGCGCTCCCAAATTCAGGCTTGTTTTTTCACAGTGTCACGTGTCACTATGTGTTGGCACTAAGGATTACAACATCTTGTCCTGTTTTTATTGAATTTACAGTGGTTAGCGCCTTGGCCTCACAGCACAAAGGGCTCTGGTTGAATTCTGACAGGGGACATTTCTGTGTGGTGTTTGCATGTTGTCTGCGTGGGTATCCTCTGGGATCTCCAGTTTCCTCTTATGGTCCAAAAATTGCCTAGATTTGTGAATGAGAGAAACCTTTTATTTCTATATTCCAACTTTTCTAACATATTTCAATTGTTTTTTCATGAATTGATGCCCTACTACATCATAGAGGAGACACACATAATCCCACATCACATTACATCTACGTCACACAAAAATTGTGAAAGTTTACACACACATTGCAACACATTGTGAGCCTGCAGATCAGGTATTTTCAATAATAATGTGCTGCTTGTGCAAATGCTCCATTCTTATACAAATTAAAGATCACAAATCGGGCTTGACATGGTTGACTACTCTGTGCAGCTAGGGATTTTTCCATCACTTATCCTGGATATTAAACCTGCCCATCACTTTCTCATCCCCTCTATTACCTGCATAACCATGTCCATAGAAGTCTCTTTATCTCTACATCACTTCATGTAACTCACTCCCAATTTTTTCCTTCTCCTGTAACTGACCCCTTTGAGTACCATGATAGCATAACTTAAAATCTGCTTCTAATCTTCTAGCCTGGCTACCTTTCCCCCTGGTCTCCTGGACACAAAGATAACACCTTCCTTCTCAACATCATCTCAACCAATTCTGTAGCTTTTCCTGTTTTCATCCCAATATTCAAAGTCCCTATTCTCAGTCCCAGACTCCTACCTTTCCTCTTCTCCATCTGGTTTTAAACACGCCTTCCTTCTCTCCTTCTTTGACCCAGAGAAGTCCAATTTTCCACTGGTACCCTGCAGGTTATCAGCACCAATGGCAGTTGTTGTTAACCTCGCCCTTGACCCATCTGGTATGAAAGTCATAGGTTTGATTTCCATATTTGGTAGTGGTATATGTTTTATGCTGGATGACCTTCCTGGTGCAACCCTATGCATTTATCTGGGCTCCAAGTACCCTGGGGGTACACAAGAACAATAAATTGGACCGTTCACACAACACTGATGCACTCTACAGGACGGGTCAGAGCAGGATGTTCTTCCTGAGGAGACTGAGGTCGTTTGGCATGGTGCCAGGACTGGTGAGGTCAATAGGCTCTACAATAACAATAGTGATAGCGATAGCGAGGAAAGCCTGTTCTGTGGTGGGACTGAACCTGGACCATCTCCAATCACTGGCAGTGGGGAGGGTGAGGGACAAACTGTGCGCTATCCTAGACACTCTTTCCCATCCCCTGCATGACAAGTTGTGGCTGATGGGCAGCTTCTTCAGCCAACGGTTCATCCACCATGGTGCAGAACTGAATGTTTCAGATGCTCCTTTGTGTTCACAGCCATCAGACTGTATAACAGCAGTCCTGATGGCACTTGGCTGGGACCGGCCTGAGGCTCATCTGTGCCACTTCCACAATCTAACTACCTTACACCATTCACTACCTCACTCATTCACATGCCCTAACTCTGCTGTCTTTCTTATCCTTGTTGGTCCCGGCCCGCACACATCCTGCCTATTTTTGTTTAAATTATTTTATTCTTATCATTGCTATTGTCACTCTATTTATATTGTTGTTTATTTCTGGTTGTGTATTTTTTTACCCTTATTGTTTTTTATATTGTCCATTATTATCTCTGATGTTGTTGCTGTCGTTGTTGCTGCTGTCTATTTATTCATGGATGTCCTTTTATCTTCCATCTTCTGTCTCTCTCTGTCTCTAAGGAAGTTTCCCTATGGGGATCAATAAAGTTTATCTTATCTTCTTTCTTCTTCTTCTTATCTTATCTTAATACAGAAAACTCTCCACCGTCCATTCAAACTGCAGAGGCCTCTCAGATGAGAGGCTCCCTCCATAAGTACTACATCATCCTTAAATACTACCGTATTTTCCGGACTATAAGTCGCGTTTTCTTTCACAGTTTGGCAGAGGGTACGACTTATACTCTGGAGCGACTTATGTGTGAAATAATTGAGCTCTCTTGCTCTGATGTGTGTGTGTGTGTCTGTGTCTGTGTCTGCGTGTGTGTCTTTAATATATCAGCGATTGTCACACACACACGCCAACCAATCAAAATTCAGCGGGGGTGGGTCATGGCAGATGATGCTACCAGTGACTTCTGTACCTATGAAAGTTGATCATTTCAACATACACGCTAACTTATAAAAACAACTGAGAAGGGCTGAACAAAAATGGCACCGAGAAGAAAATCATATTCTGCAGGTTACAAGCTGGAAGTAGTGAAATATGCAGCTGAAAATGGCGATTGAGCAGCAGAGAGAAAGTTTGAAGTTAGTGAGAAACTTGTAAGGGACTGGCGAAAAGCGGAGGTTACCCTTACTGAAATGAAGAAAACTAAAAAAGCTAATCGTGGGCTAAAAGCTAGCTGGCCACGGCTAGAGGAACAAGGTCACACGTGGGTGCTTGAACAACGTGCTGCCAGGAGAGGCTAGTCAACAGTACAGTTGCTTCTGCCAAGGAGATGAATATAAATGACTTTGCGGGAGAACCTTCCTGGTGTTACCGCTTCATGCAACGCAATCGCCACTCTATCAGAGCAAGGACGCCATCCTGTCGGGATCCAAAAAGGCTGGAATAATTGGAACTGCAAGTGACGATGACTGGCGTAAGCGACGTACCGGTAGAAGAGGAAGCGGCGCACTGTCTACCTTCGGAGTTGTTCAGAAGTGACACCAAAGAAGAAGATTTCATTTGAATTAGTGATTAAGAGTGGCACAGATTGTTTGGTTGTAGCATGTGCAATATGCTATCGTAATTTGAATGACTCTTACCGTAATATGTTACGTTAACATAGCCTACCAGGCACGTTCTCAGTTCGTTGTTTATGCGTCATATAGACTATACTTGTTCAGCCTGTTGTTCTCTAATCTATTTTCATTTTAAATTGCCTTTAGAGATGAAATGTCTATTCTTGGTGTTGGATTTTATTAAATAAATTTCCCCCAAAAATGCGACTTATACTCCAGTGCGACTTATATATGTTTTTCCCTTCTTTATCAAGCATTTTATGGCTGGTGCGACTTGTACTCCGGAGCGACATATAGTCCGGAAAATACGGTACATGTAATTATATACATGTACTTGTAAATACACGTGTATATATGTTTCATATATTTTTACATACTTTTACTTTTTAACCTTTTACCTAACTATTTATTTCATTATTCTATTCTTTATTTTTATGAAGAGTTCTTTTTTGATTCTTCTTCACTTTACTCTGTGAGCAGAAGCTGTTTTCAACAAAAAGCTATTCCCCCCTTGGGGATCAATAAAGTATTCTGATTCTGTTTCTGAACCTAAAATCAAATACATTATCTGCTCTGTGTAGTTATCTGCATTGAGTGCTGCTATAGCAATGAAATCAAATCAGAATGGAAGACAGTATTTGGGCTTGTTTGATTTGGATCCAAATGCAGCCACACAGGACACAGGAGTTTGTGTCGTGCCTACAGAGGTGGTGTTTATTGCTAGTCACACATGAAGCCAAAAAACAGACTAGACTGGCAAAAGGAAAACCCCATTCCCAAAATTAGAGTACAGGCACTGGCTCATTGGATGCTTTGGAAAGATCTGGCAAAGAGTAGAGCCAGCTTATTAGGGGCTCTGATTGCTGAAATTGGGACAGTTGTGTAGAGCTGGCTTCTAAGGCCTGCAGTGATGGTCACAAAATTGAGGAAAGGTGTGCAGCGCCACTTTCTCTGTTTTACCAATCATTGGCGAGCGAGCCTTGCTCAGGCAGATGTGTCTGTGCTTGAGGCAACAGTCTCTGTTGTGGAAAGTCATGGGCAGGGTCTAAGGGTGGACCTTGAGGCCATAGCACAAAGACTGCAAAAATACAGTACAAGTGCAATAAATGTTTCTATTTCCTCTTTTGATGTTTTCTGAAATACTGAGCCTTCATATTTGCTCTATCTCAAAATTTCCATGCAGTCGATTTTTTGACCACTGGGTTTGCATCACTGACTTAGAATGGGAAACACAGGAGTAGGGCGAGACAGTCCAGTATTACTCTAGAATTGGCAAACACATGAATAGGGAGAGACAGTCCAGTATGAAGTTCTGGTTGGAATTCAGTTGTATCTTAGCAACCCCCATGGCTGTGTTCCAATAACTTTTGCTATATTTAGATTAAATCTCACAGTTTCACAGATACAGAGGTTTTGCAGCCATGTCAAATGAAGTGACCGTACCTGTACTTACAAAAGGTACAGTTCTGTTGATTTACAGAGGTCTGCTAAATCCAGGAAGATCTAATGTTATATTCTGATATCAAAAAGGGGCTTCTGAGAAAATACTAGGAATTATAATTCAATTTTCCTTATTTTCCAGGTTTTCTTGTCTTCTGTAGGTGACAATTGTCAAATGTAAAGAATAATTTGTGCATTTTAAACCTTGGCCTTCAGTAGTGCTCCGATTCAATCCACCCCCCAATAATTAGTATATGGCTATAAAAAATAAAAAATAAAAAAACATCGAATGCAGTATGAAGAGAAGTGCACCGCAGATAGATAACCCATGTAGTGTTAAAATTCGCTCACGGGAGCGCATCACGTGACGGCAAAGGGATGTCGTCAACTCCGTACTCTTCCACTGACATCCCCCGTGCGTAATCGATCGCGCACCCCGTTGCGCGGCCCGGCACCCCAAGTACCCAAATTCCAAGAGTGTGTAAAATAGTCCTAAATAGGAAATAAACCCGACCGTTGAGGGGATGGTATAAAAGGACCGCGCCTCCTCGGCTCAGGGCCAGAACCTCGTCACCTGCACATCTGCTGGGCGCGTCTTAGCGGGTGTGCAGAGTGGGTGAACGATCCTCTCGGGGTGACATTCATTCTAGCCCGGGGTATCTCTAGCTCGGGATATCTTGTAAGTGTATTTCCTGACTTTGAATAAACCACTCTTGCTTGATCAGTTCATGAACACACCAAACGGACAGTAGCCACAATAAATGCCTTTCTAACAAACAGCTGCGACACATAAAAAGCACCAACAATGACCTGATAAACTTGCAGAATTATTTAGGAAAATTGCAGCATTTTACTCACCAAAATTCTGATTATTCTGTCGTACAGATTATCCGTGTGCTTCGGCTCCAAGCACTGTCAGCAATAAAATTTGCCTCGGAGCCTGTGAGCCAGGGGTAACGGTCGTAGTTCGTGGCTTGAAAATATCGGACAAATCCTTTTCCTGTTTGTGACAAATTCGCTAGCTTAGGAGTTGCCCGACGCTTCTTTACTATGTCCAGCTTCTCTTCAAAAAGAAAATCACTTTAACAATATATTAGTAACTAACTCCGTTTCTTCTCCTACAGCCATTGTGGGTTGAAAAAAACGATATTAAACAAACACAACTATATTTCTGTTCGCAGCTCGCTAGTACGCTTCTCCTCGCTAATACACTTGTCCAGTCCGTGGCTATGCCATCAGAGGGTGTGAATACCTGACGTTGCTGAAGCCTGCTGGAGGGCTTTGTTGTCGCCAACTGAAAATCTGATTGGTTAAAGCAACAGCGTAATCAACACTTATTTTGTGCGTGAAAGACTTGCAGAACCGATTGTGCAGCCCTCAGGCAGACTCCTTTGACTTTGACCCTGCCTAGGAACAGATTATGGCTGAAATGTGATTGGTTAAATGTTTTAGTATGAAAATGCGTGTCTGGAAGCGGCACAACTAGGAGAAAAGCTATGAAAGGAAGTGAACAGACCATTTGGAATTACTTACAAAATATTCATGGACAAATTTTGATTAAAGTTGATTCAGATATTTTTTTAGGCCAGCAGAGAAGGCCTTGCAGGCCCTGATGGCCCACCACTGAATTTACACCAATTTAATTAACAATAAGGAAGTGCTTCCTTTCTTCTTCTTCTTCTTCTTCTTCTTCTTCTTCTTCTTCTTCTTCTTCTTCTTCTTCTTCTTCTTCTTCTTCTTCTTCTTTCGGCTTTCGAGACCTTTCCACCTTGGTTCCTGGACACACAGTAAATCAACCTTCCTTCTCTGCATCATGTCGACCAACTCTCTACCTTTTCCTGTCATAGTCCAAATATTCAGAGTCCCTACTCTCAGTCCCAGGCTCTTTCCTGTCCTCTCTCTCTGCTTCCGAACACGCACTCCTCCTCTTCTTCTTGTTCTTGTTCTTCGACCCACAGTAGCACAATTTCCATTAGTACCCTGTAGGTCATCAGTCGTTGCTAAACCAGTAAGCGACCGATCCGGTATGGTATAGTTATGGTTGACTCGCATGTTTGGTTTTGGCAAAAGTTTTACGCCGGATGCCCTTCCTGACGCAACCCACTGCATTTATCCGGGCTTGGGACTGGCACAGGGAGACACTGCTCCATGCCCCCCAAAGGCAGGCTTGGAGAGACACAGGCCAGTGCCGCCCTGTGGCTGCATTAAGGAAGTGCTTCCCTTGAAGTGTCAAAAAGAATTGATCTTGGACTGTCACTACAAGATATCAGCCTCGAAGGGCAGTGATTTAAAGATCCTTCTTTTAAAGTAGGAAAGTCCAATGCAGTTCAGCCAAAGGTTATAAAAGACACATGTACTTAAAGTGGGGTGTAGAACCATCTTGACATCCTTATTGTCACATTGTTCTCTAACAGTAATGGAATCCCACCTATTCTCTGCTTAGTAGCCTTTGACTATCTACTGGCCATGAAATAATTTAGCATGGTGTGTATAGTATGTGTTTGTTTGTGTGTGTATATCTGACATGGTTGCTGAGGACAAGGAAGATGAATAATAAATGTTATCAAAAGACAATCCAACAGAGTTAAATGAAACTGAGTTTGTGCAAGTGACCAGATTTTTATTTATTTTTTACTTTTTTTTCTAGTGGCTGTCAGAAAAAAGAAAAGCTATATGATGAGCTGTCCAGTTCTTTCTTCTCTCCCTCTACAGTATCTCTCTCTCTCGCTCTCTCTCTCTCTCTCTCTCTCTCTCTCTTTCTCTCTCTCTTCTCTCTCTCTCTCTCTCTCTCTCTCTCTCTCTCTCTCTCTCTCTCTCTCTCTCTCTCTCTCTCTCTCTCTCTCTCTCTCTCTCGCTCACTTTTCAACCAATGTGCCCTGCTCCAGCCAGTCTGCAGCAATAGGACTGTTGCTACGGCAACTTGGTCCTGCCAATGACTACTGTAATGGAAAACGAACCCCCCAGACACATGCATAAACACACGCATACACCCATTGTCCAATATCTCTTCGCACTGTTGAAAAAACAGCAGTATTTAAGCTCAAGCCTAAAAATTGCTGCCGAGAAAATATAATTCTTTCTGCCCACTCTCTCGCTCCACTTATTAATAAATTGACACTGAGTTGGGCATTAAAGTTAACTTGGTCTTAATTTCGGGTAAATTTTGTTGCTTTCTATATTTCATTCTATTCTTCTTTGTATATTTCAGAATATTCTACTCTAAAGTAGTAAATTTTGTCCCATTATTGATGAAATGCCGCTTGCTTGTTCATGAAGGTTGATTTTAGATGGTAGCATCTACCCCATTTATATAGATAAAGAGAAATAGAAGACAGACCAAAGTGATAAGAAATATTTGCTATCTCCAGTATGTATGTATTTGTATGTGTGTGTGTGTGTGTGTGTGTGTGTGTGTGTGTGTGTGTGTGTGTGTGTGTGTGTCTGCGTGTGTGTGTGTGTGTGTGTGTGTGTGTGTGTGTGTGTGTGTGTGTGCGCGTGTGTGTGCGTGTGTGTGTGCGTGTGTGTGTGTGTGTGTGTGTGTGTGTGAGTGTTTGTGTGTACTGTATGTTTGTGCTTATGTCTCGCCCTTTAATTAGCCTCTGTGCTGTAACAGAATGTGCGAAAAGAACCAATAACTGCATAACTACAGCTTTCAGCAAACATCAACATGGAAAGACTCAGGCTTTTCATTTTATTTTATTCGTCTCTCAGACATTGGAAGTAGTATGTTGTTGCAATGCTTTGTGTGTACACACATGTTTTTCTCTGCCTGTTTTGCATTGCAGATTACTCTGAGTCCTTGTTGCAGCAGCAACTTAATGGCAAACAGTGTGTTGGTATGACACATCTCTCTACCAGTAACCTCCCTGCTTATTATACTCCCTCTCTGCCTCTACAGAATCTCTCAATCATCTTTTGTCTATTTTCACTAGTTTCTGTCCATGTATCCACCCTCCTACCTTGCTCTTCACCTTCAACAGTTTTGATGGCACTGAGTTGCTCCTACTGCTTGCACAGACCATCTATATTGGCAATGACAAAATCAAATCAAAATTATAGGATATGAAATACATATGTGTTTTTATTTTACTTTATGTAAAATAAGACTAAGTAACACAGCACATTGATGCACATTACTAATTATCCCTTGAGCATCTGTAAAATGTCATGTTAACAGGGAAAAATTAGCTTGTGCTTGTTCCCCTGAGCCACCTACCCAAGATTCAGAAGTATGTTTCCTGCATGATAGATATAAGTGACCAATATTTAAACTGAATTTCGACATTATGATAGACAGAAACTTGCACTGCAAATATGTTAACACAGCAAGCACATTAATAGAATTATTGTCATGAATTAATTTAATGGAATCTTGTTTGTTGTGGATCATTAAAACAATGAATACATTGATAACAATTGCTGAAATTTTTGAATAACTGTCTTTTCTTTGTTTATACTATAATACTACAATTGCCAAACATTTTGACATAAAAAAAAAAAAAACTGACAAACAAACAATAAAGAAAACAATACAAGTCTCCTTTGATGTAAATTGTCTTGTGAGCAATTTCATGCTTGACAAAAGTATGATTTGAAATGTTTACATATGTGGCTTTCCTGTATTGGAGTATCAGTATGAAATCTACTCAAGTTGTTGGTTCAACGTCACTTTGATCCATGTGTTACAATTTCACCACCACTGAGCCAACATAGTTCCACGATGAAGCTTGTGCTGTTTGAGATTTGTGAAAAATCATTACTGCCCCCAGTTTTTCAGGCACTGATTTTGAATTGAAAATATCAGTATCTCATAACACTACAAGCACACACACATAAACATTGGATAATCTAAAATCTTCTCTTCTCTGAATTCAACATTGTCCAGAAAATTTTCAAAAATTAGTTTTATGTCAGTTTTAATGTGCATGGTTTGTCAATGTTGTATCTAGATCAAGATTTGTGCAGATAAAGAAGTTGAAGTTGAAGGATTTCACGTACTTGGCGTCAACAGTCCAGAACAGTGGGGAGGGTGGAAACGTAGTGAAGAGACAGGTTCAATCAGGTTGGAATGGGTGGATAAAAGTGTCAGGGGTACTATGGGATAGAAGGCTATGGAAGCCAGAAAGAAAGGAAACGTGTAAGAGACAGAAACAGTTACAATGACAAAAAGACAGAAGGCAGACCTAGAGGTAGCAAAGATGAAGATGCTATGGTTCTCTTTGGGAGTGACCAGGATGGATAGGATCAGGAATGTTAGACATCTTGGATAGAAGGTCTGAGAAACCAGACTGAGATGGTTCGGTCGTATACAGAGGACAGATAGTGAATATATTGGTAGAAGGATGCTGGAATTGGAGCTTCCAGGCAGGAGGGTTCATGTTCTCCCTGTACGTTTTTTGGTAAGTCCTCAGGGCTCATCACAAAGCTCCAAAAACAAAGATTGTTGATTCAAAACAAAAATATCATAAAGTTGTTCATAAAATATAAATAATCACATTTTTATTTTTGTGTGTTACCAATTATGATTTTGTTTTTTGTAAAAAGATCTGGGCTGCTAACATTGCCATTTCCTTATATGCTTGGAACATAGAAATCACTGGGAAACTTGATGATCGAACCCTGAGAAAGTCAAGGAACTGAGAGTTGTCCAGGGCTTGACTCATGGACACTATTCACATGTCATAATTTTTTTTAGCTGGCATACTGAGGAAGATTCCAGACCATCAAGCAGAACAACACAATCCCCAGCTGCTGGGCCTCAAGTAAGTGTATGATGCTGTTGTGGTATACTATATGTCTGACACTCATGCCTTATGGGAGAAAGAGGTGTTAGTAAAGTTCATGATCTTTTCATATTCTTGGTTGCCAGCAGCAACAAAAAGGAAGCACTTGAAGTTTGTGGAACCAAGATGGACAGAAAAACACAGCATACTGTACATGCATACAGTGCGAGAAGTATATCTTTAAAACGCTCTCTCATGAGGCATGAGTCTTCTCCCAATATAATCATTAATTAACCAGAACCAGGGGTGAACACTGACACAACTTGCAGCTGCTTCCCGCCCATAACAATGGATTTATTTTATTTTTTTCTGGTTTTGTTACCCACTTGGATTCTGCAGCTGTCTTTACCCGGAACACTTTTTGCAACCCGCAAGCATTAACATCTGATGACGGGATTGGTTTCGGCGCTCGGCACCTGACCTGCTCCACATAAGCCTGCTATTCGCTCTGATGCCAGCTGCTCTGTCACTTTTAGCTGTGTCTTATGCATGCATGTATGCATGTATGTTTCTGTATATGTATGCAATGTGATTGTGCATGTGTATGTGTGTCTTCTTCTCCTTTCGGCTTTTCCCTTCAGGGGTCACCACAGCAAATCAACCTCCTCCATCTGACCCTTTGCTCTGTATCCTCCTCTCTCACACAAACTGCCTTAATATCGTCTCTCACTACATCCTGTGTGCATATCTAAACACATATATGTTTTTTTTTAACCACTTTGTCCCTTTTTATTTTCATTGCTTTTTTTGAATCTGTATTTCGTGTATGTGTAAACACTTGTTTGGTGTCCTTAAGTGTTGAATAAGGTGCCTTGAATCAAATATTTTATTTCTTTGTTTCAAAAACCCTATCCTTGTGTTGCATGAAAAGTCCATGTGTACAATGGGCCTGATGCGTTGTCTAGACTAAACAGTTACTTCAGTCTGTGTTGTGTAAAATGAGTTGAATGGGTTGAATTTCTAATGAATTTTAAGAAAATAAAAACAGAGGTTATGATAAACCTTGAGCAATTTATAAATGTGTTGGATGTATTCACCCTTGTCCTGCTGATGATTAACTTTATCTGTTTCATCTCATTTATTTACAAGAACAAACAAAACCAACATTATGCTTTTAAATGTGATCTCTGAAAGGTAAAGGGCAAATGTTAAACACATGTTATGTCTATATGGCTTGTAATTAGGATGGAGTAAACATAAGTATTTTAACGTAAAACCGGGGATTAAGTTGAACTAAAAACACATAAATTCAGTGGATCCATCAGGCCCATGAAACCTGGCTAAGTCACAAGTATGAACTCCACACATGGGTTAAATGGTTTCTTTGTCTGCCTTTTTTTTCTCCCTTTTTTGGTTATCAAAGCTCAGCATTCTGACAGAGAGCAAGTAAAATGTGCAAACAGTAAAAAGGCTGCACAGAGAATCTGTTGCCAGGCTTACTGAACAGACAAGTCAAGTCTGACATATGTTTTGAAGCCAGCTGTCCTAGCAGCTTGCAGTGGTTTCCATGGAAACCCCACAGCTATTTTCCTCCGTTGTGTGGGCCAATCAATAGTCTGAGAGCTTTGTTGGTGTTGTGGTGTATTAAACAACAAAAACTTGACAGCAGAGTGGGAAGTCTGTGTATATATTGATGTGTCTTCCTAGTGTCAAAGTGTGACATGTCAATTCAACAACATCAATAATGGACCTTTGCTTAACCTTCATGGCAGATTGAGTGGTGAAATGAAATTGTATAAATGCAAGTCAATGGGTTGCCCCTTCCCAACTACAAGGGCAAAAAGGAAGGATTAAATAGAAACAAACAATACATTTAAAGAAGAAGAGCAATTTAATGAATACTTTATCTAGGCTCTGGAATCTATTACTTTTTTTTTTTATGTGAAATTACATTAATTACTTACGGTTATTCTGCAATGCAGCCTCAGGGTGGCACTGGCCTATGTCTCGCCAAGCCTGCCTTGGGGGGCACGGAGCAGTGTCTCCCTGTGCCGGTCCCAAGCCCGGATAAATGCAGTGGGTTGCGTCAGGAAGGGCATCCGGTGTAAAACTTTTGCCAAAACCAAACATGCGAGTCAACCAAAACTATACCATACCGGATCGGTCGCGGACCGGGTTAACAACGACCGTCATTGGTACTGATGACCTACAGGGTTAGTTAGTTAGTTAGTTAGTTAGTTAGGTAGTCCTTTGCACGAGATGCGTAGAGCCAACCGTGGCTACCAGGTTTCTCCATCGGGGTCTGTCGATGGCAAGTTGCTGTGCCTGTGCCAGGCTCACACCGCAGGCCCTTAGGTCCTGGGCCACAACATCAAGCCAGCGGGTGCGGGGGGCACCTCTGGGTCTTCTCTGGGTCTTCTCTGGGGATTAAAGGCCAAGATGGAGCTTGTGGGATGTTCGGCAGGCAAGCGGATGATGTCATGATGATGCCATACCATCAAACTTGCCGCATTGCTGCGAGGCGAGATGCTGGGGGCTGCTGGGTTCGATCCCTTAGGGTCTTGTTGGTGACATGCTGGGTCCAGCTGATGCCCTCTAATGTCCTCAGGGCCCTGGAGTCAAATCCATCAAGTCTGGCTGCCAGCGTGTTGTTCAGCGGCCAGGTTTCAGAGCCATAGAGTAGGACAGAGATGACTGAGGCATTGTAGACCCGGAGTTTTGTCACCCGGGATATGTGCCGGTGGCGCCACAATGGTCTCCACAGGGACTGCATGACTGACGCTGCAAGGGCACGACGCCGGTCAATCTCAACTTTGAGATCAGCGGTGTTTGACAGGGTTGAGCCGACGTACTTGAAGATAGCGACTACGTGGACAGGGGTGCCGTCGAAGAGGAGTGGTGGTGGATCAGGTCTCTCTCCTATATGCATAAGCTCGGTTTTTGGCCAGCTTATCTTCAGGTTGAGTTTCCTGGACTCCTCATCAAAAACATGGAGGGCTTCGCGAAGCTGGTCAGCGGTCTCACTGAACAGCGTGGTGTCATCCGCGTACCCGAGGTCCCTGAGGGTGTAGCTGCCTATGGGGACCCCAGGGATCCGCTCAGAGACTTTTGTCATCAGATGGTCAATGACACAATTAAAAAGTTCTGGCGTAGCGATACAGCCCTGCCTCACCCCGCTGTTGATGGGGAATCACTCAGAGTCCCGGCCATTCACACGCACACAGCTTTTGGCTCCTTGGTAGAGCTGCCTAAAGAGTGTGGTTATTTTGGCCGGGACTTTGAGGGATGTCAGGATGTTCCAGAGAGATCCGTGGTCCACCGTGTCGAAGGCAGCTTTCAGGTCGATGAAGGCGATGTAGAGGTGCCGATCCTTCCTGAACTCCCTGGCCTTTTCAATTATGAGCCGGAGGGCAGAGATGTGATCTGTGGTGGACCAATTGGTCATGAAGCCGGCTTGCTGTTGGTGACGTCTGCTTTGGGTTGCAGGTAGAGCACGGGTTAGTAGGACGCGGGTGAATAGTTTTCCGGGGATGGAGAGGAGGGTGATTCCTCTGTGGTTGCTGCAGGTCAGCTGATCGCCCTTATGCTTCCAGAAGGGAATTATAATGCCCCGCCTCCAGTCATCAGGCAGCGACTCAGTGCCCCACACTTGGTTGATGATTTGTGTGAGCCAAAGGATGATGTTGTTACCTCCGGCCTTCAGCATCTCAGCTTCAATGGAACATAGGCCAGGGGCTTTGCCGTTTTTGAGCTTTGACAAGGCTGCCTTCACTTTGGCTGGGGTGACCGGGGAGATGAGACAGTCTGGGTCATTGTTGGGGTGGGTGGTGGAGGTGGGGGCTTCTGGTAGGGGAGGATGGTTTAGGAGCTCACTGAAGTGCTCCTTCCAGCGACTGAGGCAGTCAGCTTCAGTGGATAGGACGTTTCCGGCCACACAGCGCTTGCGGGGGCCTGCTTTCCCTTGGCGGAGCAGATTGAAAAGCTGCCGCAGGTTGTTGTTTTTGGAGGCTGACTCCATGGCTGTCACTTGGTTTCTCCAGTAGGTTTCCCTGTCTTGACGGATGGAAATGTTCCGTTGGCTGTTGAGGCGCCGGTACAGGACCATGTCCCCACGCAGTTGAGCAGCTCGTCGGCTGTTGACGATGTCCACCGTGGCCTGGGAAATCCAGGGCTTCTTGGGGGCTGGTCTTGTTCGCCCGACGGCTCCCTTTGAAGCCATGGTCACCTCGCTTTTAAAGTGAGGCCAGTCCTGGGACATCCCGCTGGTGAGGGCGCCAAATCGGTTAGCGATGGAGCAGCTGTAGCGCTCCATAATGGCAGGGTCTAAGAGACGGGAGGAGTCCAGCTTGGGGGAGGCATTGACTGAGGCCCCCGCCTTGAGCTTTAGCCGAAGGTCCGCTATCAGCATGCGATGGTCGGTGTTGCCAAGCTGTGCGCCTCTGAAGACACGGCAGTTGCTAACCGATGTCTTCCAGCGGCGGGAGATGAGGATGTGGTCTATGGCTTTTTTTGTCTTCCCGTCCGGGCTGTACCAGGTCCAGTGGTGGATTCGCTTTTGAGGGAACCAAGAGTCAGCGATGCAGAGGTTGGTGGCTCTGCAGAGGTTAAGTAACCGTTGGCCGTTGTCGTTGGTGGTGGTATCAACGGAGACTGGGCCGGTTACAGCCAGGAGGGTCGGATCCTGAATGGAGATTGTGGCATTGGCGTCGGTGAGGACAATGACAATGTCATGGGGGGGTGCGGCCTGGATGGCATCTTGCAGTTGGTCATAGAATGTGTCCTTTGCATGGTCTGGGGTGACGTTAGTTGGGCTGTAGGCGACAATGACTGTCAGCTTCCCATGTTGGTGTTGGAGGCGGGCAGACAGCAGTCGATCGCTAACTGGTTTCCAACTGATGACGGTGTTCCTCCGGTATAGCGGGATGGCTAGGGCTACTCCATAAAGGCCTCTGCCATCATTTGGGCCGCTCCAGAGGAAAAGATGGTCGCCAGCAGTGGTCTCTCCAGTTCTGCGCCAGCGTGATTCACACAGGCCAGCAAGGGTGATGTAAAACCTAGAGAGTTCACGGGCTAGTAGTGTGGCATAGCCGGGGCGCAGGAGTGTCTGGACATTCCAGCAGGCAATGCGGGTTTTGTGACGGAGATCCAGTTGGCGTAGTCCGGGGGCAGGCAGGGGTCTGTAACCAAGAAGATCCGTCCGGTTTAATATGGTTCCCTCTGTGAGCTGCCACCTTACTGTGGTGGAGGGTTTGCCTGTCCCAGTGATCCTGGGAGCTATGTTGTCGGGGGCTTCATGCCCCTGGAAGGGTCACCCAAGGCAAACAGGTCCCAGGTGAGGAACCAGACAAAGTGTGGCTCAGACCCACTGCCTTGTGGGTTAGTCTGGGAAGACAAAACGCTAGGGGAGCAGACCCTGAGAGAAAAGCACGTGTTGGGGGCTCACGCAGGCGGGTCACAACAAACCGTGAACCCGGCAGCCTCCAGCAGCATGTCAGTGTGCTGTGAGGTGGCAGCCCCACCAGCTGAATAGCCATCGCAGGGCCAACTACCCAGCATGGTGAAATAAACCAGTTATGAAACCAACCAAAGCAACCAGATTAAACCTACAGGGTACTAGTGGAAATTGGGCTACTGTGGGTCGAAGAACAAGAACAATAAGAAGAAGAGGAGGAGTATGTGCTCGGAAGTAGAGAGAGAGGAGGAAAGGAAAGAGTCTGGGACTGAGTGTAGGGACTATGACAGGAAAAGGTAGAGAGTTGGTTGACATGATGCAGAGAGGGAAGGTGGATACACTGTGTGTCCAGGAGACCAGGTGGAAAGGTAGTAAGGCTAGAAGCTTAGGAGCAGGCTTTAAGTTGTACTATTATGGTACTGACAAGAAGAGAAATAGAGTAGGAGTTATCTTGAAGGAGGAGTTTGTTAGGAACGTCCTAGAGGTGAAAAGAATGTCAGATTGACTTATGAGTCTGAAACTGGAAATCGAAGGTGTGATGCTCAATGTTGTTAGTGGCTATGCCCCACAGGTGGGATGTGAATCTGAAGAGAAGGAGAAGTTCCCGAATGAGTTAGATGAAGTGATGCTGAATATCCCCAGAAATGAGAGCGTGATAATTGGTGCAGACTTCAATGGACATGTTGGTGAAGGCAATAGAGGGGATGAAGAAGTGATGGGCAGATTTGGTATCCAGGATAGGAATGCAGAGGGACAGATGGTGGTAGATTTTGCAAAAAGGATGGAAATGGCTGTAGTGAATACCTTTTTCCAGAAAAAACAGGGACATAGGGTAACTTATAAGAGCGGAGGTAGGAGCACGCAGGTAGACTACGTCTTGTATAGACGAGGTAACCTGAAAGAGATCAGTGACTGAAAAGTAGTTGTAGGTGAGAGTGTAGTCAGACAGCATAGGATAGTGGTTTGTAGGATGACTCTGGTGACAAGGAAGATGAAAAGGACAAAGACAGAGCAGAGGACAAAATGGTGGAAGCTGAAAAGGGAGGAGTGTTGCATGGTTTTCAGGGGGGAGTTGAGAAATGTTCTGGGTGGTCAGGATGAGCTTGTCAGGATCTCCTCTCGGCAGCCGAGAGGAGACACGGCTGGGATTAATTCGCAATCGGCGCCAGCCGAGAGAGGATGTGAAGGTAGTTGGTGTGAGAGAGGAAGATACAGAGAATAGAGTTAGATGGAGAAAGTTGACTCGCTGTGGCGACCCCTGATGGGAAAAGCCGAAAGAAGAAGAAGAAGAAGAAGAAGAAGAAGACTTACGGTAATTCTGCACATCTCACTTGTTCTTAAAAATGTGCACCAGCATATTTCTCCTCCATTCCTCAGGAATCCTCTCACTCTCTAAGATCTTGTTGTGGAATTTATTCAGACATTCCACTGCTGTCTGTCCTGGACACTTCCATATTTCCACAGGAATATCATCAGGAAAATGCCTTTCAACTCTTCTTTATTTCAACTCCATCCTAATTTCAATTTTACTAATCTGCTATTTCATGGTCCGTGATCTTCATGCCTCGCTCTCTTCAGTTTTCCTCCTTCATTAGCTCTGCAAATTACTTTTAACTTACATTTTCCAATCCCTTGCAGCATCCAAAATGGTGCTATCCACTCTTGCTGCTGTTTTCACTGGGTCCTATCCTGATCTCACAAGGGGGTTTTTGAATGAGTGCCCAAATGTTGGCTGAGGTTGGTGATTGCCTTCCTACCAGGTTGATTGCTAGTTGGCATAGGACTTTGTTATGCCTCTTGGTGTAACCTAACATTTGGACAGCATGTGCTGGGGTTGGGCATGTTGGGTCTTTTCCAATCCACTGGCTGAGATTTTTGGGAGTCGGAAGAACATCAAGGGGCCCTGATGATGAAGCTGGTTTGGCTCCTTTCCATTTCCCATAGAGCTCTCTAAGTGAGCTTACAGCGCTCCAGGTTTTCCCAGGTAGTCCACTGGCCTTGCTTGGCATAGGGCACCGCCTGTGCACATTTGTCTGCTTCCTGGTGGTGCCTGATCTCAGCAACTACAAGCTTTCTCCTCTCTGCAGAAGTTGCCTTATTCCATGTATGTCTACTTGTCCCAAGTCTAAATGTGCCTCTTCCTTGCTGTACCTCTCCCACTATGTTAGCATGCCTGAAGGCAGACAGTGCTTTCTCTGATGCCTCTCTACACCAGATACCCTTCTTGACATAACCCTCTGCATTTATCTTGGCTCAGGACCAGCTCAAGAAGACACTGTTCTGTTGCCCCCTATCTGCATTCAATATTTATCCTATAAACACACATTATAATATAATTGTCATGTTAAACAAACAATGGACAACATACTAAACAAAACTGTAATATGGAGGGTAGGTATTGACATAACAGGACAGACACAAAAAAATGTTATCAATCTGGTCACAGACTTATAGTACTCTGTTGCTGGGGCCTGTCCTCCTCTGGTCTCAGGCTTCTGGTAATATAGGACCTTTCCTGTCTTGTCTTCGACTCAGTTTGCCAAGTTGCAATTGGATGATGTTTGATGACTCATATGGAATCAGTTTTTGACAAATTTTGTTCTGTTTGCAGTGGGTGACAGCAATTTCTTTTCCCTGCCTTGAACTGGGAGGCTTTCTGGGAGTCATCATCTTTTGGACCAACTGGTCATTTGCCACGGTCACTACACTGTGTGCACAATTATTAGGCAAATGATTATTTTGACCATATCATCATTTTATCCATAATTTACAACTCCAAGCTTTATGAACTTGAATTCTTATTGGATTTAATGCATATCTGATGATGTGTTTTTGTGTATTAAAGGTGGGATGTGGCCAAACTAGATCAACACCCTTTCTCAAGGTGTGCATAATTATTAGGCAGATTCTTCTCCTCAGGAAAAATGGGCCAAAAAAGGGATTTTATTGACTCTGAAAAGTCAAAAATTGTAAAAAGTCTTTCAGAGGGATGCAGCGCTCTTGAAATATTTAAGATATTGAGGAATGATCAGAGAGCCATTAAACATTTTGTTTCAAATAGTCAACAGGGTCACAAAAAACATGTAGAGAAGAATGGACGCAAATCAACGGTCAAAGATTTGAGAAGAATCAAACATGAAGCCACCAGGAACTCATTATCCTCCAGTCATGCCATATTTCACAACTGCAACCTATCTGGACCGTCAAGAAGTACGAGATGTTCAGTTCTCAGAGACATGGCCAAGGTAAGACAGACTGAAACCTGACCACCTCTGAACAAGACGCATTAGTTGAATCGTCAAAAATGGGCCAAGAAATATCTGAAGATAGATTTTTCACAGGTTTTGTGAACTGATGAGATGAGTGATTGTATCACTCAATAATGTATCAATAATGTATCAATAATGGGCACAGCATCACTTCGAGGCGGCTGCACAAAAAGTTGATTCTAACCAGATCAAGACACTGACTGACTCTGTGAATGGAGGGCTTGTGACTATTATCAAAAAGAAGGCTGGCTATATTGGTCACTGAAGTTTCTTTTTGGAAATTCCAGAAATGTTTATTTGTAAATTTTGAGTTTGTTTATTATTCTCACTTTAATAGGTGAAAACTAATAAGCAAGTTGGGAAAACCTTTGTTTTTCATTTAGTTGCATAACATTCTGCACAAAGTTGCCAAATATTGGTGTACAGAAAGATATTCTCTTAAGGATGCCCAAACCTCACTTTTACTACTTAAATGTTTAGGTTTGAGTGTTTGTTAACATTTTGGATTGACCAAAAGCACTGTACTTGGACAATAAAGAAATTAATTCTCAAAAATACAACTTGCCTTATAATTATGTATGCAGTGTATACCTGGGCCCAAGCAAGGACTTCCCATCTGGAGTTAAAAGAAAGGTGCTCTGCAGTGGCCAATCTGCATCATCAGTGCCATGTGGTTTGGAGGTGCTGTGGTCTGGGGTGGTCCTGGATTCCTGGATTCACAGGAAAACTGGCCCATCCTCAAAGTTGCCATGTCGTCTGGGTTTCTTGAGCATTTGTTAGGGATGTCAAGAGTCTGAGGTGCAGGATGGTCAAATTGTAGACCCTACAACTGGGTCTCCATACTTTTCAGTGTCTGTCCTTGTTCACTCCAGGCATCGGCTCTTAGTTGCTGGATTAAACTTATCTGAACCTGATCACTGCAATCAAGACCAGTATATATGGTAAATGTAAATGGTCTCAACTCATTGAGTGCTTTCACACCTTATGACTTCACAGCATTTTTCACTGGATAACATTCACCTATTCAAATACATCAATGGCATCAGAGCTGCAAGGCAAGCCCCTGACCAGGCCAAAGGGAGCAGCTTGAGGTGGTGATGAGTTCTGATTACCTCCAGTTTGTGCTCAAGGAGGTGGTGTGAGTGCCTGGACATCAAGATTAGAGGAAACCAACGCACAGCACCAGTTTCTACTTTTCAACTCACAATCTGACACCTGAGGACAGCACTCTCGTCACTCTAGAACAGGGGTGTCTAACTCATTTTTGCTCAGAGGCAACACGGGGGAAAATCTATTCCAAGGTGGGCTGGATCGGTAAAATCATGACATATGAACTTCTGTTACATACCTATTGTTCAATTCACTCCTCAAGCCTGATATCTTTTAGCTTCACAAGTAGGATTAAACCTGTTCACGATCCTAATCCGGCTCACGGGCCTTGAGTTTGACACCCCTGCTCTAGAAGGACAAGAGCATTACCATCCTCCCAGACGACAAAGGTAGATGTACAGTGGTTCCAGATAAAAAGGATAACCAAGCAAAGATGAATAATCTCCTCGGGGACACAACAACGTATAAAACCTTGAAACGGGACCCAAACAACGCATACAAGAGGAAAGTGGTCAGCAATCTACAGCAGTGTTTCCCAACCACTGTGCTGCGGCACATTAGTGTACCGTGAGAGATCATCAGGTGTGCCGTGGAAAAATGCCCACTTTCACCTGATTGGTCCGAAAATTATTTATCCAACGCAAATAATGTGTCTTCCTATGTCTATGTGGGCAGCGTGCCCATTCGATGGCAACGGGTAGAGAATTAACCTGTGCATCTGTGTATCAGAGTGATTAGTGAAGCTTTGCGTGATACATTTTTAAAATAAAAAGTACTTTTATCTGCGCAAACAAACAGGCAGCATCGTTGAGAACTACCAAGACGAGTGAGAAAGCAGTGAAGGCTTGCTACAAAGTTGCTGAACTCATCTCTATATCCAAACAGCCACACACCGTAGCAAAATATTAATACTACCTGCCGGCAAAAACATAGAAGAAGAAATGCTCGGCTCTGGCGTTGATAAAGAAATAGCCAGAATTCTCTCAAATAATACAATTTTCAGACATATTGATGACATGTCTTCAGACATTAAAATAAGTGTTCTGGAAAAGTTGCACATCAGCAGGAAATTTGATTTGCAACTTGACGAATCTACAGATATTAGATATATTAGATTTCACACTAAGTAAATTGAGACTACGGTTTAATTCTAATTTGTTAAAAAATGTTTTTGACATATTTATTTGGCGGTGTGCCATGTGATTTTTCTAAAGTAAAATATGTGCCATGGCTCAAAAACGGTTGGGAAACACTGATCTACAGCATCGAGAAACGGACGTGGCCATAGACAAACCACTTTATTATTGATTATACCCAGGAGAAAAGCCTTACATCCATGGACTCACGAAAATTCACAAGGATGGAGCTCCTCTCAGACCCATCATCAGCAGCATCACCTCCCTCATATATAGTATTACCAAACATGTGGCAAACATTTGTCACCTTTGGTTGGCAACACCACACACCATATCCAGAATTCGCAGGACTTTTCCAGTAAAGTCAAGCTGATCAGGCTGGACCCAGATGAAACCATGAAGTTGTACAACGTAACCTCACTGTTTATATTTATCCCCATATCGGATGCGATCACAGCAGTGAGGGAACGCCTTGTTAAGCACAATTCCTTAATAAATAGAGCAAACTCTCCGTGGATAGCATCTGCACACTACTGGAGCTGCTACTCGCCCGCATCCGCTATAGTGGTGAACTTATACATGGGTCAAGATCAAGAAGAATGAGGTAGAAGCGTTCACCACTCACCTCAACACGATCAACATATACGTCAAATTCACAAGGGACATCACTGCTGACCTACTCCCCTTTCTGGACTATTGCGTTCACAAATGGGGGGTAATCAACACTCTACAACAACGGGCCAAGAACATTCTGTCAACCGCTGAAGGAAGACCCACCACCAGAACCAGCCCCTCATAACGTCCACATGAGACGAGATGAGATGAGATGAGATGAGAACAACTTTATTAATCCTGAGGGAAATTGTTGTAAGACACAGTTCATGTGATCAAACATGTTCCACTCCTTTGTTTAGCTTTACTTATTCAAATTCCAAATCAGGTATTCTCACTTAGGTATTCCAAACTTGCTCTTTTGTTCCAATGAATCACAGTCCATTAGCATAAAACCCCCCTTACACCTAGTTTCTGCACATGAACTCTTCCATTTACACAACAAGCCACCATAATCTAGACCTGCCCAAAACCCTGGCAGTCATATTCAGAAACTCCCGATAGATCATTACAACTAAGAAACCTCTCTGATGAGGGGTGAATGTCTTCAAGTGAAGAAATTGAAGTACAGTTGCCAAGAAATGAAGATTTGGACAAAAATTCACCATGACCTTGATGACTGAGAATCTCCACAGTCATTCTTAGGTTACAACTACAAGGCTTGTGACTTTATGTCTTTTATTCATTCATTTTTTTGTCCATTTATTTTTTGATTGTAATTTAATATTTCCATTTTGAAAGCATGTATATGTTGGTTCTATATGCGTCAATAAACCTGTTATCCATATTCTGCTGCTTATCAAGGGCCAAGTTGGCTGGAGTGAGGGCCAGACCAAGTGAGACTCATAAAACTCTTCTTCTTCTTCTTCTTTCGGCTTTTCCCGTCAGGGGTCGCCACAGCGAGTCAACTTTCTCCATCTAACCCTATTCTCTGTATCTTCCTCTCTCACACCAGCTACCTTCATATCCTCTCTCACTACGTCCATAAATCTTCTCTTTGGTCTTCCTCGAGACCTCTTGCCTGGCAGCTCCAATTCCAGCATCCGTCTACCAATATATTCACTAGCTCTTCTCTGTACATGACCGAACCATCTCAGTCTGGCTTCTCTGACCTTCTCTCCAAAACATCGAACATGTGCCGTCCCTCTGATAGATTCATTCCTGATCCTATCCATCCTGGTCACTCCCAAAGAGAACCTCAACATCTTCATCTCTGCAACCTCTAGTTCTGCCTGCTGTCTTTTGGTCATTGTAACAGTTTCTAGTCCATACATCATCGCTGGTCTCACCACTGTCTTGTACACCTTTCCTTTTATTCTGGCCGATAGTCTTCTATCACATAGTACCCCTGACACTTTTCTCCACCCATTCCAACCTGCTTGGACCCGTCTCTTCACCTCTTTTACGCACTCTCCGTTGCTCTGGACTGTTGACCCTAAGTACCTGAAATCCTCCAGCTTCTTGATCTCCATTCCCTGTAGCCTCACCGCTCCACCCGAGTTCCTCTCGTTCACACACATATATTCTGTCTTGCTGCGACTAACTTTCATTCCTCTCCTTTCCAGAGCATACCTCCACCTCTCTAGATTTTCCTCTACCTGTTGTCTGCTCTCACTACAGATCACAATGTCATCCGCAAACATCATGGTCCATGGGGATTCCTGTCTAACCTCATCTGTCAGCCTATCCATCACCATTGCGAACAAGAAGGGGCTCAGAGCTGATCCCTGATGGAGTCCCACCTCCACCTTGAATTTCTCTGTTACCCCTACAGCACACCGTACCAGTGTCTCACAGCTAGCATACATGTCCTGCACCAGTCTAACATACTTCTCTGCCACTCCAGACTTTCTCATACAATACCAGAGCTCCTCTCTTGGCACCCTGTCATATGCTTTTTCTAGGTCTACAAAAACGCAATGCAACTCCCTCTGGCCTTCTCTGTACTTTTCTATTAGCATTCTCAACGCAAATACTGCATCTGTAGTACTCTTCCTAGGCATGAAGCCATACTGCTGTTCACAAATGCTGACTTCTGCTCTCAGTCTAGTTTCCACTACTCTTTCCCATAACTTCATTGTATGGCTCATCAACTTTATCCCTCTGTAGTTGCCACAATTCTGCACATCCCCTTTATTCTTAAAAATAGGCACCATCACACTTTGTCTCCATTCTTCAGGCATCTTCTCACCCTCTAAGATCCTGTTGAATAATCTAGTCAGAAAATCTACCGCTGCCTCTCCTAGACACTTCCACACCTCCACAGGTATATCATCAGGACCAACTGCTTTTCCACTCTTCATCCTCTTCAATGCCTTCCTCACTTCACTTTTACTAATTTTTGCTACTTTGTGGTCTACAATAGTCACCTCTTCTACCCTTGCCTCTCTTTCATTTTCCACATTCATCAGTTCTTCAAAGTACTCTTTCCATCTTCACATCACTCTTCTAGCATCTGTCAATACATTTCCCTCTCTGTCCTTTATCACCCGGACCTGTTGTACATCCTTTCCATCTTTATCTCTCTGTTTCGCCAACCTGTATAGATCATTCTCACCCTCCTTACTATCCAACCGAGCATACAAGTCATCATAAGCCCTTTGTTTTGCCTTTGCTACCTCTATCTTTACCTTTCGCCGCAACTCCCTGAACTCCTGTCTGTTCTCTTCAGTCCTCTCAGTATCCCACTTCTTCTTCGCTAACCGCTTTCTCTGTATATACTCCTGCACTTCCTCATTCCACCACCAAGTCTCCTTATCTACTTTCCTCCCAGATGACACACCAAGTACTCTTCTACCTGTCTCCCTGATAACACTAGCTGTAGTTGTCCAATCATCTGGAAGCTCTCCCTGACCACCCAGACCCTTTCTCAACTCCTCCCTGAAAACCATGCAACACTCCTCCCTTTTCAGCTTCCACCATTTTGTCCTCTGCGCTGCCTTTGTCCTCTTCATCTTCCTTGTCACCAGAGTCATCCTACAAACCACCATCCTATGCTGTCTGGCTACACTCTCACCTACAACTACTTTGCAGTCACTGATCTCTTTCAGGTTACCTCGTCTATACAAGATGTAGTCTACCTGCGTGCTCCTACCTCCGCTCTTATAAGTTACCCTATGTTCCTGTTTTTTCTGGAAAAAGGTGTTCACTATAGCCATTTCCATCCTTTTTGCAAAATCTACCACCATCTGTCCCTCTGCATTCCTATCCTGGATACCAAATCTGCCCATCACTTCTTCATCCCCTCTATTGCCTTCACCGACATGTCCATTGAAGTCTGCACCAATGACCACTCTCATTTCTGGGAATATTCTGCATCACTTCATCTAACTCATTCCAGAACTTCTCCTTCTCTTCAGATTCACATCCCACCTGCGGGGCATAGCCACTAACAACATTGAGCATCACACCTTCGATTTCCAGTTTCAGACTCATAAGTCTATCTGACATTCTTTTCACCTCTAGGACGTTCCTAACAAACTCCTCCTTCAAGATAACTCCTACTCCATTTCTCTTCTTGTCAGTACCATAATAGTACAACTTAAAGCCTGCTCCTAAGCTTCTAGCCTTACTACCTTTCCACCTGGTCTCCTGGACACACAGTATATCCACCTTCCTTCTCTGCATCATGTCCACCAACTCTCTACCTTTTCCTGTCATAGTCCCAACATTCAAAGTCCCTACTCTCAGTTCCAGGCTCTTTCCTTTCCTCCTCACTCTCTGCTTGTGAACACGCACTCCTCCTCTTCTTCTTGTTCTTGTTCTTCGACCCACAGTAGCCCAATTTCCATTAGTACCCTGTAGGTCATCAGTACCAATGGCGGTCGTTGTTAACCCGGTCCGCGACCGATCCGGTATGGTATAGTTTTGGTTGTCTCGCATATTTGGTTTTGGCAAAAGTTTTACGCCGGATGCCCTTCCTGACGCAACCCTCTGCATTTATCCGGGCTTGGGACCGGCACAGGGAGACACTGCTCCGTGCCCTCCCAAGGCAGGCTTGGAGAGGCACGGGCCAGTGCCGCCCTGAGGCTGCATTAGTGAGACTCATAAAACAATGATGACAAACAAAAATGGATATAGTTTGCCCTTGCTGTGACACAGCTCTCCGGGGCCCACCTCTGGAGCCAGGCTCAACTACAAACACCTGTTAGTGGTTATAAATAGGATCTGTCACAAAGGGTGATGCTGGTGGAGTGTAACCCTCACTGGAAAGTAATCAAACTTAGCACCAGCAACGCAGACAAAGCTCTGACAGGGGACTTGTAGAGCCAGAGAAGTGACACTCCTTGTTCCCAGAGCCAGGTTCAGTAGCAGAAGAACTAGGTTCATGACTTTGGCCACCAACTAGTACACACTCAACCAACCCCCATGGGGGATGGACTCATATTTTGTTCTTTCGGGCTATACTTGGGCTGTAACCAGGTCCATCATTGTTTTTCATCACATCTTTGTCTGGACCCTCACCTCGGACCTATTTGTCTTGAGTAACCGTACAAGGTATGTAGATATGGTTGAGTGCTAAAGATTGATTGTCAACATTCCATGATCATTTGAATACTTACTGAAAATGAAAGCTGGACCATGTAAGACTTCTTACATATTGATTTTCGCTTTGTCCTCAAACCTTTTAAACTATCTTTACATTTTCTTAGGTTGATAGCATGCGTCACAGTCCAGCCAAAAGAGTGATTGCTAACGGTTTCATTTGTCAATAGGAAGGCAATGACATGATCACTGAAACTTTAATTAAATATCCCACTGCTTGCTGCAGCCCAAATTTACAGTGGTGCAAAAAAGTATTTGGTCAGCCATCAATTGTGCAAGTTCTCCCACTTAAAAAGATGAGAGAGACCTGTAGATCTGTTGTGTAGGACTAGGTGTTGATATCCGTCACTAAAAGCATACTCAAGGCACCGATGAGACTCTCTGGGGTCCAAGTGAGCGATAGCTTCCTTCCAGTTGTAAAGTGGGTGCTCTCCTTCATTGATGTTTCACTGATTGGCCCGCGACACCTCAAGAGGGTTCAGCAGTGAATCCCAGCATCCCAGGTTCACTCCCTAGATGCCATCAGCTCACTTGAAAGCCCAAATTGGATCCTTTCTCTTCATCCAAAGCCACTGGCTCCCCTTCTCAGCAGCCCTGGAGATGTCCTTGACTGCCTGTCTGTGGGTGTTTCCTTGTGCTCCCATCACCCTGAGTAGCCTAGATGTTGAAATGGCTATGAAACCTCTGCAGCCTACATCCACTGGATGAATCTTTGTTTTCCAGCCTTGTTGCAAGCATCTACGGCGATTTCAGCACATCTCATCGTCTTCTGATCATCGGCCTTCTCCACTGCACCCTCCCAGGGCACCGTGAGCTCTATGATGTAGATGAGCCTGAGTGACGATGACCATAGAACGAGGTCTGGTCGCAGGTTGGTGGATAAGATCTCAGCCAGAAAGATGTGAGTTTCTCGTCCAGGTCTGCCAGCGGCTTCCAGTCCCATGCACTGCTGAGTTGCCCATGGTCTGCTCTCATGGGGGCGAGGCTGGCTTGCCCCTCCTGCATGGAGGTAGTTGGCTGTCAACGGGATGATGGGAAGGAAGGGTATTCATGCTTGTCCGGCGAGTTTCCAGCACTGCTGCAAGACATTTTAACGGCCTTGGGTGAGTCTGGTCTTGCAACCCACTAGGATGTGCTCCAGTTTTGCTGTGTAGGGTCTTCGCCATACCACTGGTTTAGATTTGCAGGAGAAGGCGGGGCATCATAGGCTGCCCTGATGGCCTCGATCTCCCACAGATCTTTCCAGGAGATCTTCCACTTCTTTGCTAATTTTCATCATAGGCACACTTTAACTATAGGAGACAGAAGGAGAAAAATAGTTTAGAAAAATCACATGGTCTGATTTTTTTATGAATTCATTTGCAAATGGTAAAAACAAGTACTTGGTCATGAACAAAAGTTAATCTCAATACTTTGTTATACATTCTTTGTTGGCAACGGCAGAGGTCAAATGTTTTCTGTAGGTCTTCACAAAGATTTCTGCACACTCTCCTGAGCAGTAATGTTTTTTTGGCTGTTGCTTGGCAACACAGACTTTCAACTGCCCTTGCTGATGGAAGGAGGTTTTCACTCAAAATCGCATGATTCATGGCCCAATTCATGCTTTCCTTTACACGAATCAGTCATCCTGGCCCCTTTGTAGAAAAACAGCCTCAAAGCAGGAGGATTCCACTGTCATGCTTCACAGTAGGTATTGTTTTATAGATGCAACTCAGCATTATTTTTCCTACAGGACAAATGAGTCTCCACCAAAAAGTTCTACTTTGGTCTTATCTGGCCATAGGACACTCTGCCAATCCTCCCCTGTATCATCCGAATGCTCTCTAGCAAACATCAGATGGGCCTGGACATGTACTGGCTTAAGCAGGGGGACAGATCTGGCACTGCAGGATTTTAGTCCCTGGTAGCACAGTGGGTTACTGATGATAGCTTTTGTTACTTTGGTCCCAGCTCTCTGCAGGTCATTCACTTGCCCCCCCCCCAACTCTTGGTCTTGGCCATAGTGGAGTTTGGAGTGCAACTGTTTGAGGTTGTGGACAGGTGTATTTTATACTGATAACCAGTTTAAACAGGTGCCATAAATACAGTTAACGTGTGGAGCACAGAGGAGCCTCTTAAAGAAGTTAAATGTCTGTGTGAACCAGAAATCTTGCTTGTTTGTATGTGACCAAATAATTATTTTATCAAGGAATTTATCAATCAATTAATTAAAAATCCTACAATGCCATTTCCTGGATCCTACAAAATCATTCTTTCATCCGGCCCCCTGTCAGTCAACCTAAAAGTTGATAACACCTGACTTTGCTTGATCAGTCATTAGAGAGGCTCAGAGAGACACGGAGCAGTGTCTCTCTGTGCCGGTCCCAAGGCTGGATAAATGCAGAGGGTTGCGTAAGGAAGGGCATCCGGCCCAAAACTTTTGTCAAAACACAACCTGCAAGTCAACCATAACCATATCATACCGGATTGGTCGCTTACTGGGTTAGCAACGACCGCCATTGGTACTGATGACCTACAGGGTACTAGTGGAAATTGGGCTACTGTGGGTCGAAGAACAAGAAGAAGAGGGGGGGTGCGTGTTCGGAAGCAGAGAGTGAGGAGGAAAGGAAAGAGCCTGGAACTGAGAGTAGGGACTTTGAATATCGGGACTATGACAGGAAAAGGTAGAGTTGGTTGACATGATGCAGAGAAGGAAGGTGGATATACTGTGTGTCCAGGAGACCAGGTGGAAAGGTAGTAAGGCTAGAAGCTTAGGAGCAGGCTTTAAGTTGTACTATTATGGTACTGACAAGAAGAGAAATGGAGTAGGAGTTATCTTGAAGGAGGAGTTTGTTAGGAACATCCTAGAGGTGAAAAGAATGTCAGATAGACTAATGAGTCTGAAACTGGAAATTGAAGGTGTGATGCTCAATGTTGTTAGTGGCTATGCCCAGCAGGACGGATGTGAATTTGAAGAGAAGGAGAAGTTCCCGAATGAGTTAGATGAAGTGATGCAGAATATTCCCAGAAATGAGAGAGTGGTAATTAGTGCAGACTTCAATGGACATGTAGGTGAAGGCAGTAGAGGGGATGAAGAAGTGATGGTCAGATTTGGTATCCAGGATAGGAATGCAGAGGGACATATGTTGGTAGATTTTGGAAAAAAGGATAGAAATGGCTGTAGTGAACACCTTCTTCCAGAAAAAAAACAGGAACATAAGGTAACCTTATAAGAGCGGAGGTAGGAGCATGCAGGTAGACTACATCTTGTATAGAGGGAGTAACCTGAAAGAGATCAGTGACTGCGAAGTAATTTTAGGGCGAGAGTGGAGCCAGACAGCATAGGATGGTGGTTTGTAGGATGACTCTGGTGGCAAGGAAGATGAAAAGGACAAAGGCAGAGCAGAGGACAAATTAGTAAAGGGAAGTGAGGAAGGCATTGAAGAGGATGAAGAGTGGAAAAGCAGTTGGTCCCGATGATATACCCGTGGAGGTGTGGAAGTGTCTGGGAGAGGCAGCGGTAGATTTTCTGACTAGATTATTAAACTAGATCTTAGAGGGTGAGAAGATGCCTGAAGAATGGAAATGAAGTGTAATGGTGCCTATTTTTAAGAATAAATGGGATGTACAGAATTGTGGCAACTATAGAGGGATAAAGTTGATGAGCCATACAATGGAGTTATGGGATAGGGTAGTGGAAACTAGACTGAGAGCAGAAGTCAGCATTTGTGAACAGCAGTATGGCTTCTTGCCTAGGAAGAGTACTACTGATGCAGTATTTGTGTTAAGAATGCTAACAGAGAAGTACAGAGAGGGCCAGAGGGAGCAGCACTGTGTTTTTGTAGACCTAGAAAAAGCAAATGATAGGGTGCCAAGAGAGGAGCTCTGGTATTGTATGAGGAAGTCTGGAGTGGCAGAGAAGTATGTTAAACTGGTGCAGGACATGTATGCTAGCTGTGAGACAGTGGTACGGTGTGCTGTAGGGGTAACAGAGAAGTTCAAGGAAGTTAAAAAAAAAAAAACGCATTTGTTAAAAGTACATATCAGACTCATCTGACATTTGTCTGAACATTAACTGACATTTACTTTGAAAATATAACCAGCTTGGTTTTGAAGTGCTCTGATGTTTGCTTGCATTTCATGCACTAACCGGTTTTACCCATGAAGCTTCACGTCCAGCTCATTCATGTGTTATATGTCCACAGTAAAGGCTAAATCACAAAGCCAATCTGTGTCATTCAGCTCAGGAAAATTCTCAAGCGTTCAAGTAGCTCCAAAAATGAAATAATCTCCTGTTTGAGCTCCCACATTCTTTGATCCAATCATTCACATCAAGTATGATTTCTGTCCCAATCTTTGGCGGGCTGAATGTGGCCTGCGGGCCATAGTTTGCCAACCCCTGATCTGGAGAATGCAGGAAGCACAATTACAGTTTCTTAAACTTGTCCTGTTCTTTCAACAGCATCCAACCCATTGTCCTCAGAGAAATGCTGCTTGATATGTACCTTCACCCTGATATCACTGCCGGGAATGTGGACTACGTCAAAGGACGGCCACACTATGTTTGGGTGAATGGCTGCATACAGTATATGGGGCTGTGGCATGTAACATCGGAATGTACCAGGGTATGGTACTGTCACCATTTCTAGTCAACCTCTTCACCTCCTCCGCAACTCTGGTTCCTGCCACCTCCAAACTTTCAGCTCAAAATTAGCAAGATCAAGGAGGTGGCGTAGGGCTGTGGGAGGAACTGGAAGAGACCTGTCCCAATCACCACCCAGGGTGAGGGGGTGAGGATTGTGGACACATACAAGTACCTTGGGGTCTGCATAAACAATAAACTAGGCTGGCCCAACAACACAGATGCCCTCTTCAGGAATGCAGGATGTTCTTCCTGAGGAAACTGAGCTATTTGAGTGTCTGGAGTGTGCTCCTCAGGACATTCTAACATTCCCTTGTTGCCAAGTACACTATTCTTTGCTGTAGTGTGCTGGTGGGCTAACTTCATTTTCCCTTTCCCTACATCCATAAATCTTCTCTTTGGTCTTCCTCTAGACATCCTGTCTGGCGGTTCCAACCCCAACATCCTAACAATATATTCACCATCCCTCCTCTGTATGACGGAACCAGCTTGTTGCTTCACAGCTTCTCTTACCTTATCTCCAAAACATCGAACATGTCCTGTCCTCCTGATAGTCTCATACCTGATCCTATCCATCCTTGGCACTCCCAAAGAGAACCTCAACATCGTCATCTCAGCTACCTCCAGCTCTGCTTCCTGCCTTTTCTTCAATGAATGTCACTGTCTCAAAAACATACAGCATCGCTGGTCTCACAACTGCTTTGTACACCATTTCCTTCATTCTGGCTGATACTTTTTTTACCAGACATCCCCCGACACTTTCCTCCACCAGTTCCAACCTTCTGGAACCTGTTTCTTCTATTATTTTCGACATGTTCCATTGGCCTGGACTGTTGACTCTCAATACTTCTTCATTTTTCCTTGTTTCTTACTCCTGTTCCTTCTAAATCTTCCACACCTGTAGCCTCAAGTTCCACTTGCTACCCTCTCATTCACACACACACACACTTATATATATATTCTGTCTTCCTGTGACTTATCTTCAGTCCCCTCCATTAAAGGGCATTTCTCCACCTCTCTAGATCTACAAACATCATCACCATCACCAAGGACAATGCTCACAATCTTCTGCCAGCACATATGCCAATCCACAGCGGACAGCAAAGTAGGAATTTCACTGTGAAGAGAAATACATTTCTACACTGTACATGTGACATAAACGCTTTGAATCTTGAATCATGGTAAATTGGAGATTCCCGTTTAACCTCATCTGTCAGCCTGTCCATTACCACTGTGAACATAAAGGGGCTCAGAGCTGATCCCTGATGTAGTCTCCCCTCAAGCTTTCTGTCTTGTTTCCATTACCCTTTTCCATAACTTTATTATAGGCTTATCAAATATCTATAGAAGCATTTCAACAGTCGCCATTCGACTAAAAGCAGTCATGCTAGCAGAAGAAATGAAAATTTAACATTTCCAAGGAGGTCCGTCTTGGTGTGTTAGGTTTGGCTTCCAGGAGGACAGACACAGGTTCGTAGATTCGCAGGTGGTTTTAATAAGTTGTGAGATCGGGATGTCATACACACGTCAGGGAGAAGACTACACAGACTTCTCCTAGCAACGAGATCAGACAATGTCTGCCACTTTGGATCCGCCTTTTATACTCTTGCCAAATTGGTGGGATTGCTTCCTGGTGAGGCGTGTTCACCAGGTGCGGGGGATAACTGCCGTGATTGCTGTGCCGCTTGCCCGGGGATCCGATGAGTCGTGACAGTACCCCCCCTCCAGCCTCCTCCTTCTTGGACGAGGGCGCACGGCGACGGGGACGTGGAGCAGGTTGACCCGGATGGGCGCTATGGAACTCCTCCCACAGCCCTGGGTCCAGGATGTCCTTGCGGCGGACCCCGGAGCGTTCCTCTGGCCCGTACCCCTCCCAGTCAACCAGGTACTCCAGTTGACCCCGGCGGTGTCGAGATTGGAGTATCTGGCGGACTGCATAGATGGGCCCCTCGTCCAGGAGGGGAGGCGGCACTGCATCCCCAGGGTCTGCCACGGCTGAAGAGTCAGAGGAATAGCACGGTTTTAACAGAGATACATGAAATACAGGGTAAATTTTATAGTCAGGCGGGAGCTGTAGGCGAAAAGTAACCGGATTGATCTGGTGGGAGATCCTAAAGGGACCGATATATTTTGGCCTGAGTTTTTTGCAGGGGTGTTTCATGCGAAGGTCTCGTGTCGAGAGCCACACTTTCTGTCCCACGACATAGGCAGGGGCCTATCCGCACAGCGGCGGCAGCGTAGAGCCCCTTGCAAATGCCGGTGGGCTCTGGCCCACACCCTCTCGCTCTCCCTGAACCATTGATCAACTGCTGGGACTTCTGAGGATTCTCCTGTCCAGGGAAACATGGGTGGTTTGTAGCCAAGCATGCACTGAAATGGTGTCAACCAGGTGGTTGGCTGCTGGGGGGAATTTTGAGCATATTCTGCCCAGGGAAGGAATTGACTCCAATTTGCAGGGTGTTGCTGGCAGTACGTTCGGAGGTAGCGGCATACCTCTTGGATCTTTCGTTTGGTTTGTCCATTGGTCTGGGGATGGTGACCAGATGACAAGCTCACTGTTACCCCCAGCAGGCGAAGGAAGGCTCTCCAAAACCTGGATATGAATTGAGGGCCTCGATCAGAGACTATGTCCTCCGGCAGTCCAAAGTTCCGGAAGACCTGGTTGAAGAGGGCTTCTGCTGTCTCTGATGCTGTAGGGACTCCCCACATGGGGATCAACTTGCATGCCTTAGAAAATCGATCCACAACCACTAGGATGCTCGTGTATCCCTTGGAGGGGGGAAGGTCTGTGGCATAATCAATGCCGAGATTATTGTATTTTAAGAACGAACTTTATTGCAGGCAGCATGAATGAAAAAACACGGAACGTTCTTCTTCCTTTGTTAAGACGCAAAAACACACAGACGTAACACACTGATATAGCAGTAGCGCCACCTATAGGTAAAAGTACCGCCCATTTACAACACTCCCACTTACTTTTACCAATAGCACCAAGTCCTGAGAAAATAATATTTCAAAGCTGTGTTCTTCCACGACAACAAGAACTGTAAACTTGTTTAACACCCCATTTTTAAGACAGTATTCCTATCACATTGGTTATACTGGAACTCTTTTTCACATTTTTTAGAAATCGCTTTGACTCGGCAGCGTTCTTCGTACACCTGTCAAGCATTTTTAAACAAAAAAGAGTCCGATCTCGCCCCTGAGATATTCAAATCTCTGTCTACTGAGTGGCTTGGTAAGATATCCGCTTTCATATCATTTGTTGGACAATATTGCAGTTCAATTTGTCCATTCTGCACACATTCACGGATATAGTGGTAGCGAATGTCTATGTGTTTGGTCCTGGAGTGATTTACAGGATTCTTTGCAATTGCGATGGCTCCTTGGTTATCTTCAAGGATCACTGTGGACACAGACTCTACACCGAGATCACACAGTAGTCGTTTCAGCCAGATTCCTTCTTGAGCTGCTTGACTGAGTGAGATGTATTCAGCTTCTGCTGTTGAAAGTGCTACTGTTGATTGTTTCTTGCTGAGCCAGCTTACTGCTCCTCCACTCAGAAGGAAGATGTTGCCTGTTGTTGACCGGCGATCATCTTGATCTCCAGCCCAGTCAGCATCCGAGTATCCGATTAAAGCTCCGGTGTCTGACCTCTCATATTTCAGAGCAAGATTTAATGTCCCTTTCAAGTATCGAAGTATCCTCTTTACAGCAGTCAGATGTGAAGCATCTGGATTTGCATTGAACTTCGACACAGCACTCACAGCTTGAGCTATGTCCGGTCTTGTCGCCATGGCAGCATACAGCAGACTTCCAACCAGTGACTGATAGGTATGCTGGTGCACTGACATACTGACACCATCACTCCTTTTTAGCCTGACGTTGGCATCTGCAGGAGTTGCCACAGGATTTGCATTATCCATTCCATACTTCCGAAGTATGGCTTCAATGTAATGCTTCTGCTGAAGAATGATACGATTCTTTTCTTTATCTTGGATGACAGAGATGCCTAGGATGTAGGACAGCTCACCCATGTCTTTCATCTTGTAGCACTCCTTGAGAGCTGCTTTGAGCTCGTCCATGCTCTCAGTTGACTCTGTAATCAGGATCAAATCATCCACGTAAACTGCTAGTATTTCAAGCTCTTGTCTTGATCTCACAAACACGCAGGGGTCTGATGTGCTCTGATTGAATCCAATTTCCATCATGAACTCCGTAAAAGCCTTGTTCCAACAGCGAGGAGACTGTTTCAGTCCATAGATTGATTTTTTTAGTTTGCATACCAGATGTTCCTGCCCTGGTTTGATGAAGCCCTCAGGTTGCTCCATGTATATTTCTTCTTCCAGGTGTCCATTGAGGAATGCAGTTACAACATCCATCTGGTGGACATGGAGACCCTTTTGAACAGCAAAGGACAGTAATGTACGAATAGAGCTAAATCGTACCACTGGTGAAAACGTTTCATCATAGTCAGCGCCATACAACTGTGTGTAGCCCTGTGCAACGAGTCTACACTTGTATCGTTCCACTCTTCCATCACTGTGATGCTTGACTTTGAACACCCATCTGGATCCTACTGCCTTTCTGTCTCTTGGCAAGTCGACTAAGTCCCATGTCTCGTTTTCCAGCAGTGACTCATATTCCAAGTCAGCTGCCTCCTGCCAGTCTTTTGTATTAGGACTCTCCATTGCCTCTTTTAGTGAGAGTGGCTCTGTCACGCAACACATGTTTGCATAATGATCAACAGTCACTACATCAGCAAACTCATCATATCCAAATCTTATTGGAGGCTTTCTGATTCTGTCATTTTTTCTGACAGTGCTCTCAACAGTGACTTCGTCATGTTTTGTTTCACTCTCATCTATTTTCATAGTTATCTCGGTGTCTGTGCAGTGTACTTTCGGTTCCTGCTTCAAGTTAAAGTTGGATTCATCAAAGACGACATCTCGACGGATCAGAATCCTCCTCTTCTCTTCATCGTACAGGCGATAGCCTTTGGCATTGTTTGCATACCCCACGAAGCGAAGCTTCACAGTCTTTTTGTCCAGCTTCTTTCTCTCTTCATCTGGGACAAGTGCATAGGCAATACAGCCAAACACCTTCATGTGACCCACATTAGGTTTTTTCCCACACCATCTCTGGTACGGTGTCTCTCCCTTCAGGACAGAAGTAGGCAGCCTGTTCTGTATGTAAGCTGCTGTGGCAACAGCCTCTGCCCAGAACATCTTTGGTAACTTAGCATGAGACAACATGCTCCTTGCTGCTTCAACGAGTGTTCTATTTTTTCTTTCAGCAACTCCGTTTTGCTGTGGTGAGTGAGGTACAGTCATTTCATGGTGGATGCCTTGAACCTTCAAATATTCTTGAAACTCCCTTGAGGTGTACTCACCACCATTGTCTGTTCTCAGTCTCTGGATGCTTAGTCCACACTCATTTGTGAATGTCTTCTCAAATTCCTTGAATTTACACAGCACTTCATTCTTCTGTTTCATGAAGTATTCCTTGGAGCATCTTGAGTAATCGTCTGTGAAAGTCACAAAATATTTTGATCCACTTATAGATTCAGTTTGCATGGGACCACAGACATCACTATGAATTAACTGCATCTTGCGCTTGGAACGTATTTCTCCAATCGACTTGAATGGCTTTTTAGCCAGCTTGCTCTCCACACCTCCTTCACAGAAGGGAACTTCTTTGTCTGCAGAGAAGTCCACTCCGTTCACCAGACTTTTTAGTTCCTTCAGCTTGGTAGTGTGACCGAGGCGCTGGTGCCACAAGATAGCAGCTACTGATGCACTGTGAGTGACTGATTCATTTCCTTTCACATCTAGCTGATATAGTCCATCAGCTCTTCGTGTTCCCATTCCTTTAAGAGTTCCATCTTTTCCACGAATGTAGCAGCAGGACCGCTTAAACTGAACCGTATTTCCCTTTTTGGTGGCAGCTCCCACTGAGAATAAATTCCCAGAAAGTTTTGGAACATACAGCACATCATACATTGTAGCATTTTTTACCTTGCTTGACTTGAAGGTCATTGTCATGTTGACATTTCCAATTCCCAGGGCATCAACCACCCTGCCGTCACCGAGCTTCACTGACTGTTCTTTTGAGAACTGCTGGTATTCCTTAAGAATTCCTTGCTCGCATGTCATGTGCTTTGATGCTCCAGAATCAATTAACCACTCAACTGATGTGGTTTTTCTGAGCTTTCCCTTCTAGCTACAAAGGCACTTTCAGATGAACCATCTTCATCCTCACACACCACATTTTTAGCTTTGTAGATTTTCTTTTTTGATTTGTTTTTCCAGCTTGGACAGTCACGTTTAATGTGGCCTTCCTTCCCACATTTATAGCATCTCCACGTGCTTTGTCCTGCTCCCACTGCTTTGGAGCGATCCTGCAGATTGCCACACACCGGCGATGACATTGCTGCTGCACCACCTGAAGGACCACCACTGTAATCATTAGCATTCACTCGCTTTTGTTCCTCATTAACGCTTGTTGAACAAATTTGAGTGTCAGGTCGTCAATCTTTGTTTCCAGTGCAGTGACAACTGTAGCGTAACTTGGTGGTAAACTTCCCAACAATGTTACAATTTGGTCTTCCTCTTCAATTACAGCTCCTATTGCTGATAACTGGTCAGTCAGTTCTTTCATTTGTTTGAGGTGCTCAGTCAAACCATCTCCTTCCTTCATTTCGCACCTGAAATATTTCTTCTTCAGAAATAGTTTATTTGCCAGCGTGTCTCTTTCAAAAATATCTTTCAGTGTAGTCCACACTTCTTTGGGAGTCTTACAGTTTGTAATCAGGTACAACAGGGATGAACTTACATTGAGCACTAACACAGAGAACGCTTTCTCTCTCTGTTTCGTGAACTCACCCTGTGCTGCTGCATTAGCATCTGGGGCTAATGTGTCTTCCTCTGTTAGCATTCGCCACAGTCCTTTAGCCTTTAGCAGATGTTCCATTTGAAACTTCCACGTTGCCCAATTCTCCGGTCCGCTCAGCTTGTCCTCCATTGTGAGTTCCCACAATACTGTTCACTATCACACAATATTCAGTGTAATCCAGCCTTTTAGCGACACTCTGGGCCCATAACCTATTGTATTTTAAGAACGAACTTTATTGCAGGCAGCATGAATGAAAAAACACGGAATGTTCTTCTTCCTTTAAGACGCAAAAACACACAGACGTAACACACTGATATAGCAGTAGCGCCACCTATAGGTAAAAGTACCGCCCATTTACAACAGAGATGGGACCAGGGTCTATTTGGGATGGGTAAGGGTTCCAGTTTCCCTGCTGGTAGGTGACGAGGCGTTTTCGCCCTGGCACAGTCTGGGCATTGGCTGACATATCTTCGGATGTCTCTCGACATTCCTGGCCACCAATATTTGTCTCGAAGTATGTTCTGTGTCGCACTCATTCCTGGATGCCCGGTACCCGGTGCAGAGGTGAGGAGAGATTCCTGGATGGTTTGCGGTACGTAGGTACGATTGGCCGGAGTGTTGGGTGGTGCGGGGTCAGACACTGATGCTTCTCGGATTTCTTCATCCAGGCTCCACCGGATGGGGTTTACAAGCACACAGTCAGGCAGAATTTTCTCCGCTTCTTCCGGGGCGTTTTCTGGGGAGTGAATTCGTGACAGAGCGTCGGCTCGCCCATTGAGAGTGCCAGGGCGATTCCGGATGTTGAACTGAAATCGGGTGAAGAAGAGGGCCCATCTAGCTTGGCGGGGGTTTAACCTCTTGGCTTGGCGCAGGTACTGCAAGTTCTTGTGGTCTGTTAGCACCGTGAACGGGTATTTCGCGCCCTCAAGCCAGTGGCGCCACTCTTCCAATGCCAGTTTGATGGCCAGGAGCTCTCTATTGCCAATATTATAATTGGCCTCTGCCGAACTCATCCTTTTTGAAAAGTAGGCACAGGGCTGGAGTCGGGCCGGCTTTCCATGGGGTTGGGACAGGACGGCTCCCACCCCCGTGGTCGAAGCATCTACCTCCACTGTGAAGGGTAGACCTGGGTCCGGGTGGTGCAGCAGAGGGGCGGTCGTGAAGGCCTTCTTGAGCTCCAGGAAGGCTTGTGTGGCGGTTGGGTTCCATTGCAGGCATTTTGGTTTGCCACGCAACAGGGAAGTGAGGGGCGTAGCCAGTTGGCTGAAGTTCTCTATGAACCGTCGGTAGAAGTTGTGAACCCCAGAAACCTCTGGAGTTGCTTGAATGTCTGAGGTTGAGGCCACGAGTGGACGGCACTGACCTTGTCTCCATCCATACTCACTCCCTGTGGATGGAGGTGGTAGCCAAGGAACTGGACGGTGGTCTGGCGGAACAGGCATTTCTCTGCTTTGAGGAACAGTTGGTATTCGCGAAGCCTGGTGAGGACTTGGGTGACATGGCGAACGTGACTGGACAGATCAGGGGAGTGGATCAGGATGTCATCTATATAGACGACCACAAATTTTTGCAGGAAGTCCCTGAATATCTCGTTCATGAAGCCTTGGAATACAGCATTGGCTAGGCCATATGGCATGACCCTGTACTCCCAGTGACCAGAGGGGGTTACAAAGGCAGTTTTCCACTCATCCCCTCTTCGAATGCGCACCAGGTTATAGGCGCTCCGGAGCTCCAGTTGGGTGAATATTTTGGACCCCCGGAGGGACTCCAAAGCCGCTGGCACCAAAGGTAGAGGATAACGGAATTTTACTGTGGCTTGGTTCAGGGTCCGGTAGTCCACACAGGGTCTCAACCCTCCATCCTTCTTTGCGATAAAGAATGGCGAGGCCGCAGGAGATTTCGACGGTCGGATATAGCCCTGGCGCAGGGATTCCTCTATATAGGTCTCCATGGCCGCCTGTTCAGGGAGAGAGAGAGGGTAGATCTTTCCGTTCGGCAGCGGCTGGCCTGGAAGTAGATCGATCGCACAGTCCCAGGGACGATGTGGGGGCAGCGCGGCGGCTCGTTGGGAGCTGAAGACGTCCTGAAAACCCGCATACTGGGAAGGGATCTGGGCCCGGTGGTCTTGCTTGGGGCTTTCCACTGATGTGGCATAGGGATGCACTACTCTCATTAGAGGGAGCTGGGGAAAACATTGCTCCTTGCAATTCTCACCCCAGGGCAGGATTTCCCCAGTGGCTCATGCGCCATCAACCAAGGTCTGCCCAACACCAGATCTGTGATTCCTCCAGGACATGAAACGAAATGTTCTCCACATGCAGAACCCCGATTCTAAGCTGAAGGGAGGAGGGTCGTGTGTTGACTTGCCTGGGAGATAGAGGTTTTCCCCATCACTGATCGTACAGTGAAGGAGGGGGAACACGGGATCCGGGGAATTTGTAGCTTTCGGCAGAGTGCACCGGAGATGAAGTTCCCTGCCGAGCCGGAGTCGACAAGAGCTCGTACCTGGTGGGTCGAGTCGGCTACGCAAACCTGGGCTGAGATGGTCAACGGCCTTAAATGGACCTTGGGGGAAGTCACTGCGCCCACCAGGGGTCTTGGAGGTCTGCGTCTCTCGGTGGGCCTCCACTTCCCTGGTCTCTTCTGTTTGCTCCGGAGGGTTGAGGGATGGCGATACCCTGATTGCCAGTCGGATGAACCTTTCCAGCCCCATGGTGTCATCATAAGCCGCCAAGTGGAGTCGCAAGGAGGGGTTCAAGCCTTGCCGAAACGCTGTCGGGAGGGCTGGCTCGTTCCATCCACTGGCGGCCGCTAGCGTCCGGAACTGCAAGGCGTACTCCATGACGGGTTGCTTTCCCTGGCGGAGGTGGTAAAGTCGGGCCTGAAGTGAGGAATCCCCATTGGGAAGGCTGAAGACCTCTTTGAAATGGTCCACGAAGTTTTTCACCGTGGCTGTCACCATGCCCGGGGAATTCCAGATAGCCTCAGCCCACTGGAGGGCCTTGCCCGACAGGAGGGAGATGATGTAGGTACATAGAAATAAAGATGGAAAAGATGTACAACGGGTCTGGATGATTAAGAATAGAGAGAGAAATATATTGACAGATGCTAGAAGAGTGATGGGAAGTATTTAAAATGATAAGAACTCTACATAACAAGAAAGCTTGGTGTCAATTACTGAAACTGTTCCTAGCCCCAATCCTCCTCAACACACTGGTTATTGGGCTTCAGCAAACCACACCTGACCATACAGCCTTCTGCAGGCGTGCTGCATGCCAGCTTCCCTATTGAATAGCTGTGCCAGGCTTTAAAGATGAGGGCACATGGTGATTGGTTGTGCTGGTTGACACCACACTTATCCCCACAGTGCCACCAGAAACCACACTTCAAACAGTATCAAACAAAAAGCAACAGAAGCACAAAATGTTTACAAAGGACCTCATTTTACAGTGGGACCTAACAATTCAAATCTGCTCTGTCCAAGGAACTCATTTCACTGGAGCCACCGTACCATCTTCAAGTGGAGCCCCATTTGAAGGAGTATCTTTCAAAGATTCAGGAGGGCGTTCCATGACCTGACCCTTTGCCAGCAGTTCTGTGCAACATTGGAGCCACCTCAAATGGAGACACAGGCCAATCATCCCTGGAAGACCTATGTTCCTGCTTGGAACAATTTACACAAGAAACAGGTGACATGCACTTGACATTTGATGGCCATTGAATTAAGCTATGAGATTTACTATCCAGTTCATTAAGAAGCCTGGTCAAAACCTGCTCTTGGTAGTCTAGAAGTGGGTGGGTCCCTTTCAAGATCTGTTAGTGACTGATGCTGCTGTGAAAGTTCAGAGCAAGACTGAATGGATCCATGCCATTCATTGATGGTGAGTTGATGCTCCTGGCATATGAAAATGTATACATGATGTTCTGCGGTGATTAGCTTTTGTGGGTAGGGATAACCAGTGACTCCTTAGGCTTGACTTGCTCAGGGATACTCTAGGTACACCCTATTGCAATATACAGCAACTTATGGGCTTGGAGAATTCCTGAGGACATCAGGGTATGTCACTGTTATTGCTTAAGCTCAATTGAATCATATATGACAATCACAGAATAACTATCACTTGATGATTCATGCTTAAACAATTTTTCGTTCTTTCCATATGTGCTGCCAAAAATTTTCGGATTGTCTGAGGGGAAAGTACCAAGATGCTTCTTCAAAGGACTTATGAGAATTCTGGGACTGAACACTATTGTTACAGTCCCTCCTTGGAAGCCTGGTGAGGCCTGAAGACACCTGACTGGCAGTGTCTTTCCATCTTTTTATAGTATCCTCATTCTTTCTTAATTTCTCCAGTAGTTTGTTGCAGGATATCAATGGGAAAGTATACTGTCAATGTAAAGGAGTTCGAGTGTACTGAAGTTGGTAATGGCAAGTAGTAAGCTTAGGATATGATCGATGGATATAGAATGGGACAGGAAATTAGTTTGAGTGAAAATGCGCAAAGAAAAGGGGTAGATGTAAGAAGAAAATTCACTATGGCAAACACTGAAGGAAACAGTCAAGAGAAAGAAGAATCTAGGTTTTCAGTTTTTTCTGTTATTCTTTTGTTATTGCTCTTAATCATTTCCTTGATATTTTCCATTGTTTCTTGTACTGATCATAAAGAATTCTTTTGCAATGATCAGCAGGAGGGGATATGGACTATTACAGTCATGGCCAAAAGTTTTGAGAATGACATAACCATAGAAACATCTGGCAAACACCTAAAAACCCTGAAGGAACAGATGATGTGATAGTAAAACACCTAAAACCCTGAAGGAACAGATGATGTGATAGTGTCACTCTCAAAACTTTTGGCCATGACTGTAGAATTAGTTTTCGCTCCACTGTTAATTGTTTGCCCTGCTCAAACAGATTATGATCGTGTATTGAGCAATCTGTGGGATTGTCAAGCAAGTGCCTAGACCTGACCATGATGGATGCCATGATAACAATGTGTGAGGCATAAGTTTATGCTATGTTCTATGACAATCTCCTTGACACCTCTCCTTTTATTCCCAATGACTGTACCTCCAGTACTTCTATCAAGCTGGTGAAGTTTACAGATGACACAATAGTCCTAGGCTTTAACAAGGACAATGTTGAGACAGATTATAGGGGCATTGTGTCACAGCTGGTTGCATGGTTTACAGTTGAGAACCTGGAGGTCAACATCAACAACATAGTGAAGTTGGTCATGATCTTCTGTAGACACACATCCTCACACCTCCCCCTCCCCATAAACAACTCCGTAGTAGAGGTGGAGTTTCTGGGCATCACTATCCCCAGCGACCCGCAGGAGAAGATTCACTCACACAGTCATCAAACAGGCACACCAGAGAATGTTCTTCCTGAGGCTGCCCCACAAAATGAACGTCTCCTCCAAAATTCACAGCCAGTTCTACAGGGCCCCCATCCTGAGTGTCCTCACCTCTTCTATCATTGTGTTGTACCCCGCATCATCTGCACCAAACAATGATTGGAACGCATTGTGTGAACAGCCAGTCGTCTCACAGGCCATGAACAGGAACCTGGGTGTGGGGTCTTCTAGCAGAACATTGGCTCAATGTCTTCCTTTTAGACTTTTCAGTTTAAAGTTGATCGCATTGACAGAGAGAGAGAAAATGAAATAATCAGTTAAAATGCATTTGAAAGTCAGGACAATCATAGATGAAGATGGGTGAGAAGGCGAAAATTGCTGGTCTTTTTTCAGCATTTACTTGCCAATGCCGATGTAGAGATTAAGCATTTGTCCCAAACAGCTTCATTTTCTTACAGCAGTTATTCATTGCAAGCATTGGGATCAAACATATAATGACTTGATTTGAGTGTTGTAACTGTACATAATATTATATACTGGGCATAGTAAAATCACAGAAACAGTAGCTTATGTTTGACTGTGAGTGTATCCTTTACATCCCAGCAGAAAAGCATCCAATATCTCCTGTCTGAGAAATTTTCACCCAGCATCTCAGGCATTTAGGCTCATGTGAGAGAAAACTGTCACAACTGAATTTATACCCAGTCTTCATTTCTTATTGTCATGCCCTGTTAGTTACTTTTGAGGCTATGAAAAAATGGCTCAAAGGCATTAGGGGGAGAAGGGTCTGGAAAATCTGCTGTATTTTCCGCACTATAAGACACACCTATATGCCTTTAATGTTCTCCAAAATTGGCAGTGCGCTTTATAATGCGGTGCGCCTTATATGTGGATCAACATTGAGCCGCGAGAGGTCTCACAACCACGGGAAGCAGCCGCCGACTCCATTTTCTAAAGAAGTAGCGCGTGGTGCATGCTGGGATATATGACTGCGCAAAGCGTGCACTTTCATTTCCATTTGTGTGTGTATGTTTGTGTGTGTGCATGTGTCATCGAAGGAGCCGCGGTAAAAGCGGTGAAGGGGAATTCCAGTCCCACATCACTTGTGTGTGTATGAAGACCCCAAAATGGCACGTGTCAAGAGACACGCTTGCAACGCAGAGTTTAAACTGAAGGCGATCAGTCACGCAGTAGAGCACAGGAATAGAGCAGCAGCGAGAGAATTCAACATTAACAAATCAATGGCACGGAAGTGGAGGAAGCGATAAGATGACCTGTGCCAAGTAAAGAAGACCAAACAGAGTTTCCAAGAGAACAAAGCGAAATGGCTGCAGTTAGAGGACAAACTTGAACAGTGGGTTGTTGAATAAAGAGCAGCAGGTAGAATCATCTCTACAGTCACTATTTGAATGAAAGCAACAGCGCTAGCTAGCGACATAGACAACAATGAATTTAGAGGTGGTCCTTCTCGAAAAAGTTTTCAACAAGTTTTCAACAAAGGCGGCGCAAATACCGGTAAGAACTACCGGTATGTACGGTATCATATGGTGAATACTTTAACTTGTTTTGGGGGAGAACGGAGTTTTCAGAACGTTGGTTTGTACTCTATTAATGAAGTTTGACTGACTTGTCTGACTGTTTTGTTGACATTCCCTTTAGTGCAGCTCCATTTAGTGGATACATAACGCAGCCCAGTCACTACTGTAGCTTCTATTATATGTCCCTTGTAATGCGATGCACCTTATATATTAATATTTTTTTAAATAGGCCATTCATTGTAGGTGAGCCTAATGGTACGGAAAATAGGGTAAGTCCCTGGTCATCTACAGACTTTCTCCTACTGATCTCTCCTGTTCTTATCACTCCATCTGCCCTTCAGGTGTATTGATCAGGGCAAAATCTAAACCAAATTATAGTTCATTTGAAGTCCTCCTGTTTGGCCTCAAATCTAGCCTGGAAAAAAAAAACAAAAAAAACTTGATATCATTTTCATCAAAATTTAAACCCTGGTCCATACTATAAATCCCTGTCTTAATTCTTGGGGTCCTTGTCAAGTTTAGATTTTGAAATGGATAAAATAGTCATTGCTGGTGATTTTAATGTTCATGTAGACACTCAAGGCTGTAGCAACCTGACTATTATTGTTACAAGCAGCTGACTTCTGTCAGTATGTTCATAAACCAACCCACTGTTTTTTCACACTCCTTATCCTAGCATGCTGTATAGAAATTCTACAGTTATTGGTCAGCCCACAGAATCACATTTTTTTCAGAACTTTTTTTTTCAGAACTTTTGAATTTATATTACAGGATTATGAGTTATTGGACAAATATATCCACAAAAACCATCAATCAGATAAGAAAATGAATCTGATTAAATTTGTATTGGAGAGCAGGAGGCTGCACCCTTGTCACTCAAAGAAGCAAAAACCTGTATATGGGAGGAAACAGGGTTTAGCCAAAGCTTGAGACCTATTGCCCTCAATGGCAGATATTGTTAAGCAGTTAAAAAAGGACTTTGAGGATCTTCTAAACCCAAATTCATTCCCGTTCATGATGAGAAAAGACCCGGAAGACTTTGACAAGTTTCACCCATATCCATGATAGAAATTACTAAGGTAGTGAAGAAGTTTCTCAGTGGCACTGAACAATGTGGGACTGGCTTGGCTAATATATGTCTTTGCATGTTGCATGGAATTTGGGAACAGTGCCCAGGGAGGGACAGACCAGGATGGTGGCATTCATTTAAAACAAAAGGGTACAAAAGATGTGTTCCAATTACTGAGGGATCTCAACATGCAGCCTCCTAATAAGTATAAGCTTGATTGAAACAAGACACCAATCAATTATCAAATTCTTTTATGTAAGAGAAACCAAATGGATCCCATCCAGTTTGTGGAAGAATGGACCAGAGCTTCATTCTTACAAGTATTCTGGGGGGTTTATTGGAGTTCATGAATGTCAATTGCATGTGATTTGTAGATTTGGAGGAGTATGACTATGTCTCACAGGTTTTTGTGGAGGGGGGATGTAAGTATTGTGACAGCTGGGTCCACAGTCTTGGCCTCAACTTCAGACACAATTTTTCAAATGGTTCCTGGGGTTCATCTTGGCTGCCCTTTGTCACCAGAATAAGAAACAGAATCAGAAGCATAAACAGAATCAGTATCAGAATCAGCTTTACTGGCAAAGTATGTTCTCACATACAACTACATTGACTCTGGTTTTTCACCACAAGTTGTGCTGACTTGAAGGACAATAGCACTATATATATATATATATATATATATATATATATATATATATATATATATATATATATATATATATATATAAAAGCACCATAGGGTACACAATATAATAAGTAGATAGTGCAAACGTAGTCATATTGTATCCCAAATTAGTAAAGTGGTCAGTGTGATAATGCAAACAGATAAATAACACCTGCATAAAGATATGTGTATGTACACACTTTTTCTTTTTTAATAGGAATATTTATCACAATGTGCACAGAGAGCAGCATTTATTAATGACAGGTAACATGAAATGATAACATTTTGAGTATGTTTTAATTTATATTCAGTGAAGTGATGATTAGGTAAAGATTGTTAGTGTATGACATGATATTTCAGGTGTGTGGGGTTTTACGTTTGCCACATTGATGGCGTGATATTTGCCTCAAGTCAGACGAGAGAAAGAAGAATAGTGTGAATTGTGTCCTGATGGGTCTATTGTTGTTTGCTGCCCAGCCCCCCCTCTGGAAGTGTATCAGTCCTGAATAGAGGGCAGTTAGATGCCAATGATTCCGTTCCCATCTGTTCCTGACTTGTTTGGGGGGGCTGAACAAAACCAGATGATTACTGGGATGCAAAAAACTGACTGGATGACTGCAGCGTGGAACTGGATCAGCAGCTCCTGAGGCAGGTTGAATGTCTTGAGCACAATGTCTTGGGCACAGACGGGACATCCTCTGTTGGGCCTTTTGATCACACAATCTAGTTCGGATGAACACTGGGTCCTGAGAGATGATGGACCCAAGAAACCTGCAGGTTTCAACAGTACTGACAGAACTGTATAATATGGTGACAGGGAATAGCGTAAGGGCCTCCTCCTTGAAGTCCACTGTCATCTTCACAGTCTCGAGCAGAGAAGATTCATCTCCAGGTTGTTCCAGCTGCACCAGAGGACCAATTGCAAATTGAAGTATCTGCCTGAACCAATAAGATCAACTCAAGACATGTTTAGTAGCACAGGAAAAGGTAAGGACAAAAAGTCATGCAAGTATGTCCATAAGAAAGCATAAGCAGTTAACAGCAAACTGGAGGGCATTCTTATGTGGTGAGGAGAGGTGGGTGGCAAAAAGGAGAAAATAGAAATAAAATGACAATACAATTGATTTAATTCTACTTTGACCAAGGTATGGAAACAACTTTTACCAATTAAAGCTTGACCTGGACTCCCTTTCTCCTCCTCTTCCTCAACCTGCCTGACACATGACCCTCAGAGTCATGATGTCCTGTACTGGCAAGACTCACTTTTGGATTTGACATGAAGAGTGGCCAGACCAGAAAGAATTAATAAAAACCCAGTCTGACTGGATGACCATTTGAAGGAACATTTTCCGACAATAATGAGACCAGAGATGGTGATTGAACCAGAGAAAATCAGTACTTCATCTTATTCGCAAGACATTGTGCAACACACTGCGTGCACTATCATCAGCTGCTATAAGTGATAAGGATAACTGAACATGCTCCCCATATACCATGCCAAAATGAAATTTCAGACAAGACAGAGCAGAGGTAAAGGGATTGGAAAAGAGCAAGGGCATGGACCAGGTAGAGGTGAGAAAATTGTTAGCAGCCACCATGTGATCTAGATGCATATTTCCTGAGAGATCCTGAGCTAAATTGTCCTCTGCTCAAAGGCCAGATCATTCTTGATCCTTGGTGAGATTTGGAACAGGGGATATGGGAACAAACGGGGAACAAGCTCACTAGCACAATTGGCTTGCAAACATTTATTAGGTGAGAAAAGGAAAGTCTCCAAGAAAATATAATTTACTGTTAAATATATTGAAGCTAAGACCAAAAGACAAAACATTGACATTTTTACCTTTTCCACATATAATAACAGAGATTAGATACAAAAAAAACAAATTAATTTCAACAACAGCTGGAGAACAATATTTTTAGTAGACTCATGACATACACTATCTGAAGTGTCGTATCATTAGCAATGTCAAACCCTAAGAAAAAACAGACACTTAAGCGAAAATTTTGGAAGACGAACGCCAGTCTTAGACCGCTAAACAGTGCTGTTACCATTATATATTAGATAATTCCACAATTAAATGCTGATATCTGTGACCAGATAATTGAGTGGGAAATATTTTTAGGATGAGACTTAGTGTCCTGTTTTAACTTTAGCTTGATATCAACACCAGGGACATAAAAGTATCAAAGGTTGTACAACAACTCAGTTGTTTAATGTCGTTAAGACTATATGTCCTCTCTGTCGATCACATACACGCGCTCCACTACAACAGCACTACCCATGCATCTAGATGCATTGTACTGTACTTATGTGTCTGGTCAGATGAGAACTTTAGGATAGTCGGGACTCTGTATTAAACACATTTCCAATGGCAAAAGAATACCACTGCTTTTGCTGTTTCTCTATCTTATAATCAACACAATTATTCAAGCTTATAAATTAAGCTGTGGAGAACTTTGGGTCTTGACTTTTTTAGACAACTGAATCTCGATTACTACAAACCACAAGAAGGGCCCACTCAAATGTTGAACATTAAAAGTGATTTATGTATACAGAAAAAGGGAACATTTTAGTATTTGGAGTAGAAGGCAGATTGAGGGTCTTCAAACTTTTCACACAACATACGTGATTCACAAACGGGATGCACTTGAAGAGTGCCCGAAACTTCTGATACAGAAGTTCTGCGCACTCTTTGGGCTCGTCACAATTTTCAAGAAGGGGTCATGAAGGAGCTCAATTCATCATTTATGGCCAAATTTAAAATGGTGGCAGGTAAAAAGAAGGGTGATTCACACTTGCAAACAATGAATGCAATCGTCTACTCATATGCATGTTAGGTTTTGAACCTAAGTACAATCATGTCATATATACCTTTGAATATGACACATCTTTTAGTTTCCTTATTTCCTTTCATTTATTTATCATTTTTGATTCTTCTTCTGTCATTGATTCATCAAATGCTTATTTCCTCCATACCTGTTACCACAACTGAAACTGGTTTTACGTTTTTGTATAAAATAATGTCTGAAAATAAAATTCTGTTCAGAGGGACAGTGTACTGCTGATTATGAACTGAAAGTTTCTTTAAAAAGGTGAGTTTTAATTTGAAGAGTAGAAGAGAGTCAGTATTACAGAGGTCAGGTGGAAATGAGTTCCAGAGCTGGAGCAGCCCAGTGTGGTGAGGTGGGAGGAGTGGACAGTGAGATAGAAAGAGGAATATCTGAGGGAATGACCAGGGGCACCAATGTGTAACATGTTAAGCAAATACAGTCAGATCAAGTCAACCCACTACTTGATGTTTTTTTTTGTCATAGTGCGAACGTTCAAAGTCAATAATCTTATCAATAACAGTCTTTGACTCTTTGCCTTTCTTCTTCTTTCTCTGCATACGGGCATGCCTTTTCAAGATTTTTTTCCACATTTCAAGTTATCAGCACTGATGCCAGTCTTTGATAACTCAGGCCTCAATTTGATAACCATCATGTTGAGATGTCTGACAGAAAACTATGGTTTCTCTTAAAAAAAATGATTATCCAAAGATCACTGGGAAGAAGGAGTAATGATAACAAACCAGCGCCAAGGGCTGGTCACACTTTTTTAGCCTTAAATAGGAAGTGGGATGCAAATCCTCTCTGAACTCCCTGTTTCTCTTAAGACCAGTATTATAATTTTGTTTACAGTGTAAGTGACTTTAGTTAGGTGACATTAAATGACAAATTAGGTGTTTTGAAACCCATACCTTAGTTTCTAACGATGGAAAAAAGAAATAGACTTTTTTGGGTGGTAGGCCCTTGTTATCTATCCTTTAAGCTACTTTAGATCGCAGCAAAGCACTGTTGTTCAGCTGTTTGGAGTAAAGTGGTAGCAATGATACCAATCATAGTTCAGAAAAAAATGAGCCACCTAGGTTTTCTAAATCAATTACAAGTACAAATGACTGAAAAATCAAAATATCCCTATCCTTTGGTCGGATTTTTTTTTTTGTGTTTGTTTTCTTTTGTTTTTGCAATCATCCCAGCATGACTGGCAACGTAAAACAATCAGAATACATTAGTGACACTGGTCTCCAGTGATTACTTACAGACAGTGTAATAAGTGAAATGTAATATTTCAGTCTGATATCAGGTAATACTACAGTATATGACTTCAGTGGCGGAACTCTGTGGTCAGAGACAATAGTGTAAATGCCAGGGTACCAATGTCATCTTATTTCACAATCTGACCAGAGGTAAAACTGATAGCTGTAACTAAACTAGTATATAGTAATCATATACTTGTATAATAGTACTAATCTAATAGAATATGAAAATGCTATTTGATGTAAAATATATTTTTTGTCAGTTTAAAAATTTACATTAAGACACTTCAGATAGAAAGGCACGTGACAGATGTTTTTTTTTTTTCAGACATACTGATAATATGAGATTTCATGAATACATTCATACAGCTATGATGTGTGTACTTTCTTTGATATCATCAATATCATCAACTCATTCCCCAAAAATACAAGGTTTGAGGGGCAGGATTCAAATGAATTGTGCTGTTACAAAATCCTATGGTCAGTTTCATCTTTTAAAATCAGATTCAACATTTAATATGAATAAAGTCTTATAGTGTCTTGCCCTTAACAGTCTTTATTTTACAAAGTGAAACATTGTTTCTTCTTTTTTACATTTAGGGTGCTCTCTTTAGGGGTTACCACACCAAATCGACTTCCTCCATAAAACCCTATTATCTGTGTCATCTTCTTTCTCACCGACTTACTACTTTCTCTTTCAGTACATCCAGAAATCTTCTGTCCGATTTTCTAAATCCAACCTCCAGTAAATATTCTGGCTGATAATCTTCTATCACACATTACCCCCAACACTTTCTTCACTGACCAACCTGCTTGGATGCATTTATTTGCCATTTTTCCATACTCTCTATTGCTCTGGACTGTTGACCCTAAGTACTACTCCACCTTTTTAATTTTCAACCCCTGTAGCCTCACAGTTCCACTTGGGTTCCTCTCATTCCAACATGTATTCTGTCTTACTGCGGCTAACCTTAATTTCTCTTCTTTCCAGAGCAAACCTCCACCTCTCAAGAATTTCCTCCACCTGTTCTCTGGTCTTACTGCAGTTCAGGATGTCATTCCTGTCAAATCTCGTCTGTCAGCCTTCCAAAACAATATACAGTGGCTCCCTCTTGAGCATGGTCTCAGTCTCATGGTGTCCCAGCCTGACAAATGGGGAGACAAATGGGGTTCCCTTAGCGTCACATAACAATGCATTGGACATCCCTTTATTCATAATTTTTCAATGAACAGGGAGCATCAGGTCTACATTAACATCTGTATCTACATCTTAGTCTAACCTAAATAATAGCAGAGTTTATATTTCGACAAGAATACACCTTCCTCCCCTCCTTATTCCCACGGTAGCTCTATTTCCAGTGTTGTCTTGAAGGTCATTTTAACCTGCATCATAGTTGGTATGAGATTCCTGAGTTTGATTTACATATTTAGCTCTGGCATGAGTAATGCTCTTCCTGGCACAACCCTCTGGATTAATCTGACATGGGACCGGCTCAAAAAGATACTGGCTTGTGCCCCCCCAGAAACTGCATAGCAAAGCAATGCAAGTTAAATGAATATGTGTTGACATTAAGTGAACACATGTAACTTTGGCATCAATACACAATTAATCCTAGAGAGAGACTGAAGAGGAGACTCATGGCTATAATGAAAGAGGACATGAAGTTATTTGGTGTGAGACAGGAGGATACAGAGGACAGGGTTATAAGGAGGAAGATGATTTCACTGCGGTGACCCCCGAAGGGGAAGATGAAAATGATCAAATACATCCATCTACCCATCCATCTTCTTCAGCTTATCCTGCACTCAGGGTCAAAGGGGATGCTGAAGCCTATCCCAGCGGTCATTAGGCGAGAGGCAGGGTACACCATAGACCGGTGCTAGTCAATCGCAGGGCCACATATCTAGACAAACAACCAGTAACTGATCAAAATACAATCAAACAAAATAGAATTTTAACTGCTAGATATGATTTAGTCTTTCTGCTTATGATGAGAAAGCCATTGGAGTTCCAAGGGATTTGACTTCACTTTAAAATACCATGATGATGCCATTACTGACATTGTCCTTATCGTTTTGGTCTTTTGCTGCATGACATTCCCTAATTGCCCCATAATAGACAATGTACATCATCATCCTGCATGAAATTATTGGGTATGTTGTTCTACTGGATCAGGGGTTCAAAAAATGCAATCTGCAAAATCTTATTTCATATGCTTCCATCTCTCATGAGGCACATGGTGCTTTTAGTATGATAAATGATCAGTTTCAGCTTTTTACTGATAATCAAAAATTAAGAAAATATAAGAATGGTTTGGATTTGATACACAGAAATAATACATTTTGATACAGTTATGTGTTTGAATGTAATATTATTATATTTCTTGGAGATACATATATCTTTTATATTTTTGACCACATTTACTGTATTTATATGAAGAATGCCTGCGGGGCAGCACAATGACAGAGTGGTTCTTGTCTCTGCCCTACAGCAAGGAGGGTCACTGGTTTCTTTCCCATAGCATGTTTTTTCCTTTTATTTACATGTTTTCCTGTACCTGCATGGGTTTCCTTTGGGTTCTCCGGTTTCCCCACAAAATGCAAAAACATGCTAACAGTTGCTGAAGACCCAAACTAAATTACCCAGGCAAATGTGATAGTGAGTGTTTTCATGTGGCTTTGTTATTGACAAGCCCAAGGTCTTCCCCAACTCTCACCCAATGACAGCCCCCCCCCCCCCCCACATGACCTTGACTGCAGGAACAGTGGTGAAGGTAATAAATGTATATTTGTTTACTTATTTATTTATTTAGAAATGTTGTTCGAGGATTGCTTTGGAGAAAAGCATCTGGTGAATGAAATAAAGCAGAAATAGATTGTTAGTATGGAGATCAATAAATCTTAAAGCACTTGTCTGAGATTTGAAGATCACAATTCAAATACTCAAAATGTCAAATTTTACATCGTCATAGTCATTTAATTGTTTTGAGTCAAGGTTGTTGTAGTAAGAAATAGTAACTTTGAATTTCAAACTGAAATACACATTATGCTGTGAACCTCAGATCGATGATTCTCTTGAATATGAGCTTGAACCTAAATGATTTAGGACTAAAGACAACATTTGCAATGGAAGGAAAATCAGCTCTAGTCCAATTAGATCAACTGCGATCTATAGTATAGTTTGAAAAACTGCCTACTTAGAAATATGCCAACAGAGGTGAATTGATATTGGAAAAATAACAAGACCACTGGTCTAGGATATTTTAGTTGGATAAATTGCAAGCATGCCATCTTGCCTAAAAGTAAGCTTAAGACCAATAAATAAATAAATAAATAAACCACACCGAAATGTTCTACTTTTAAATTTTGCATGTTAGGGAGTCATAACCTGTAACCTCTGACAAATGAGTTACAGTATAAGCAATAGTGGGTATTTTGTAAACTTCTGAAAAAAAATGATTGGCCACAGAAAGAGTTAAACATTCAAATATGACGCTCCGGATAGCATGATTTGTTTATGGAGGCTTTCAAACTTCAGTACTTACTCGAGGTTACTCGAGGTAGGAAATTACAACTGTAAATGACAAGTATGGAGAAGCTCAAAGAGCTCACCACCTGCTGTTTCACCAGTTCCTTACCAATCCCAGGAATCTGGGTCATGCTACACAGCAACAAGGGCAAGTGATGCAAATGCTTTCAAAAATGTTCTTAGCAGTGAACAATTGTTAGAAAGTGACAAATACTGACATTCTTGATACATTTTCTTTTGATAAAAATATCCTATATATTTCTGATGCATCATCTAGATAGTCAGACATGGAATGTTACTGACCAAAATCTATTTCATTGTAAGTAACATAATGACATTGTGTGACAAAAAAGATAAACAAGAAAGGATGACAGGAAATGCATATCTTACAACCACCAATTAGCTGTATATGTGTGAATTTTTTACCTTTTTATGTTGGTCTGTCATCAAACTTGTTTGTTCCCCTTGATTGTGTCTGGGTCCCTAAACACAACAACCACATAGAAAATGTCTGATTTTAACTAAATTGTACAAATCCCACCAGAAAGTTGAGGCTTACATAAGCAGCCAATTTGATCAAACTAATAGCATCTACATTTACATCTTCTAATTTTCATATTTCATTAAACTCCCAACAATGTTTGTTTATGATTTTCTCTTCCCATTGGAAAAGCAAACATACAAACATATAGTGTTATTTGCGAAATATACGGAAAAATCAGCAAAATAAAGGCTAAACAATACAAATCAAAGCAACAAATTATGGCACATCTAGGAATGAGTCATGTTCCATGAATACTACAAGCAAGTGAACAAGAGCTAGCTACAAGGTATCATAGCTGCATCCAAACGTTGGGCAATCTGCACTCCTTCTGACTATGAGTATTGTGGAAGTCATTAGGGCATTTGCTATTGTTTTTTTTTTTTTTTTTTTTTAAGTATTTAATTTTTGCAAAAACAATTGAGTATTTACAACCAATGGTCTGAGAGTAAAGTGTACACTGAAATTAAAGTACGAATGTCCCTATGGATAAATGTGACTACTACATTAAATTAGATATTTTGATTTAAAATACTTTGTTTTAATACAGACCAGGGAATTTTTGAATCAATAAAAGGTTAACAATGCACATCTTATCAAATAAGCTGTGCCCTCTACTGTTAAGAAGAAATTAATCTCATTCAATTTATATTATGCTTTATATTTTCATGTCATTTTCTTCAAGATGCGCATTTCATGTTTCAATAATCCAAGATCCTTTATATCATAATTGCGAATTGACAGTGAAAAAGACACTATATCATTTTAAAGTAACCCTCTTGAGAAACTGTAAAGGAAAATTGAACTTTTCGAATGATGGTTAAGATGTTTTAGCAAATGTTTTAGACTTTGCATGAGAACATTCATGAAATAATCTTTTATATTTGAAGGCATACCTTCTGAATATGTAACACGTCTTTTGAAACTGTCAAGCACCACAAGGGGATGGAAGAAGCGGGAAACTACTTGACATTATGACTGCTATGTATAACCGTCCTAACTAATGGCAGGTTCTTTGTTTTAGGTATTGAGAGTCAGAAATCTTTCGTGTCTCCCATCTTTGACAACATTCAAACCTCAGTTGTCCCATTAGGTTTAATATATGTAACTCAACTCAAATTCATAGTACCTGACTTATGTTCTGAATTTTTCCAGTCATTGGCAGGTTTGAGAAATGGGAAATAACAGCCCCCATTGGTGCTTACAAGTCTAAATACTTTTCAACTCAGGCTTCCAAATAGATCAAAAACATATTTACAATGTATAAAACTTGAAAAATCAGTATCCAACACCGTTCCAAATATCTGTAATGATTGCTGTCCTTCGTGCATAACTATTCAGAGCACAAGAGGATGGTCAGGTAAAACATAAACAGTTTTAAAAATGCAGTAGATTATACACAAAAACAAGACACATTAACACTTTCTCTTTGTAGAAAATGTTACTCAGAGCCAAAGAAAAACCCTTGAGGAATGACCTGTGACAATTAGAACAGCAGTACATCAACTTTGATTAATTTCATTTTGTATAAAAAATATTACATGTTTTTTGTTGGTTACTTGTAATATAGTAATTCCAGTTTAATACATTGGCAGTCTAAAATTGGGCCATATAAAGTGTGAAATATTCAGTGTTTTGAAATACTATACTTGGCACAACTAATATATTGTGATTTTTTTGTTGTTGTTTTTGGCCAGTTTGGCCAAAATTGATTTTGAATTGATTTAGATTTATTGTGGATTTTACATAGATCCCACATCTATTATGATAGATAGATAGATAGATAGATAGATAGATAGATAGATAGATAGATAGATAGATAGATAGATAGATAGATAGATAGATAGATAGATAGATAGATAGATAGATAGATAGATAGATAGATAGATAGATAGATAATGGTCAGTCATTTCGAATCTCATAATGACAACTGGACTGAGATTCTCTCCTTGAAGCCGCTAGTCTAGTCCAGGCGCCACTATGAGATTTGACAACCTGCTAAGTTTTATCTCAAAGTAAGGTCTGCAAAGACTCCATATATACAGAATACAATGTATGCGCTCACTGAAACTAAATTTGGATTGCCAAAAGAAGCTTTAAAGAACTAAATAATATAGATATTTTTTTCAGCAATAAAAAGAAGCCTTGAGCTAAAATGGTCTTGTGGGGCACATTTTAGCAATTAAAGCCCAAATCCTGTTTTTCTGAAGCTAACCCATGAGTTTTAGTAAAAGATAAGCTATAGAGAGAATTAAACCTTACAAAAAACAGAACAGCAGCACAAATCACAAAAAAAATAAATAATTGTTTCCAATAGCTTAAGTAGCATCCTTGTATTCATGAAAAGGATGAGTTATGAAAGACACAGATGTAGTCCGTCCATTAAACAAGCATTTCATATAGAGCAAGAAAAGGAATCCTTTCAAGTTCTGTGTTTCTTGTGCATCAAAAAGAAATACCACACTTTTCCTCATGACTAAGGTCAGCATTGTCTCCAAATGTATAAACTGTATACATTTTCAAAGGTTAATTTAAGGTTTTATTGTGTTCTTTTTCTAAATCTAAGCTTTGTAACTGTGATGCTTGAAGCCTGATTCCAATATTCAAATAGACCTCTACATAGACCTGATTCCAATATTTAAATAGACCTTTACATAGACCCCTTGTTTGTTTTTTGCAATAATTTGTCTTTAATTTTATGTCACTATTGCCAAAACAAAAACCTGTTTGATTTCTTGGTTTCTCTGGAGATCACCGAGATCAAAAAAAAAAATCAGCATTCATTTGCACGGCAAACTTAACTTTAGAGTTTTTGATGTCATGTTTGATTTCAGTTTAGCTTTTAATGGCTTTGGAAGTCATGGTGTGTGAAATGAATGTAATGCACATTTGTATTTGTGAAAAAAATCAATATGTATGAGTGATTCAACTGATGCTGAGTTGCCCAACATAACCAACCTAGATTTACCAAGTTGCTTTATTTTTACTGCCGCAGTACCTTGACTTCCAATATATACAAAATATTTATGTATTAAATGCGTAAGGTCCTCATTTGTACTTTGAATTTAATATTTCATACCTTCCTGGTATTGAGGCAATTTTTGAGTTTTCATTATTCTAATGGCTTAATTTTTGGTTCACCAAGAATTCTGTTGTAAAATTAACGAAAAGCTTTAGCCTCTTGCTGGATGCAAAAGCCACTTTGCTGGCATATGCAGCAGGGGTGTGTGGGAAATGAGTTTTGGTTTTGATCGCATGTCATGGGAGAGAGACTGTTTTTTGTGGAACTGTGATGGATGCCAGGGGCCAGTCAATCATATGACTCTGGTGCACAAAGTGGCTTGTGGATAGATATGTCAGAGGATTAAGCCCAACACAGTCTAGATTGCAATGCTTGCTGTAAGTAATGGTGTGAGGTCCGAAAGTGGATCTAACCAATCTTAGTCTTTCTGACTATAACAACAACTCTGCCATTTTAGTTTAACTTACCTCAGTGCATGTTTCCAAATTTCCCCTTGAACTCTTTAAGACTGAATATGCTACATAGTTCAAGTGGTTTATTTTACCCATTACCTTGTACAAATCAACAAAACCTTGACAGTTTTGTGTAGTCACACATATAGCATTCATTGGTCTGCAAGCACTCCCCATGGCGCAAAAAACAAAAAAAGCAAAACGAAAAAAAAGAACACTCTTGCAAAATACTCCCATTCATTAAAAACAGCTGCATCTTAATAATTTGACCTAACATCACAAAAAGTACTTCCCGTCTAACAGTTTAATTAAAATTCAAATAATAAAATAGTCACATGCAATGATTGGAAAACGAATTACATTACCTTGTGTCACAAAGAAACTAAGGAACAAAAGTTCAACTTTTTGGAAATGAGTACTCTTCAGATATCCATCTGATGTTTCCTTATCTCTTTCTTTGGCTTATTTCCTAGAAAGCCCTTGACATTTTTTTCAACAGTGTTGTCGGTCTCATGGGTTGTAAACAGTATGTCTTTCATGCTTTGCCCCAATGGCTCTCAAGTCAGCTTGTCAATCAGTAGTATCAATTGACTGACTGAGAAAAGAAACATTCAATCAAGTTAATCAACAGTTCAGGCAAATTATCATGCCAGGTTAGAATTGCACAGGCTTAGTTTGACTGGGGAAAACAAGACAACAGCCCAGAAAACTGATAAACAGTCACTAAGACCCTGTAAATCATAACTACATCTCTCCTCCCATCTCATCTATAAACCAATCATCCTATCATCTGTATTTTTCTAACTCCTCCGTCTACAAACTGATATGAGGTGGCCTTGGCAGCTGAGTAAGATTGTTAATTGGTTGGTTGTTTGGTTGGTTGGGTTGGATTTGCAGCGCTGGGTACACTGTTCACACAGAAAACCGCTTTTTAAATGAAATAAATAGTCAAACAAAAAATAGTAGTGTCAGTCAAATGTAGCAAATGTGCATTAGCTGGAGGATTTGTCGATATTTCTTTAGTTTTTTTTGAGTGAAAAAAATTTCATGAGTCACTTAAAGTCACTTTCAAAGTTGCTTTAAGTAAATAATCGAGTCAAATAAAGAATTTTTGACAATAATAATAACATATTGGAACTTTTAAATGATAATTCTATGGTTCTATAATTATGTATAAATATAATAATATTTATTATTATTATTGTTATTGTTATTGTTATTGTTATTGTTATTTGTAGTCATAGTAATAGTAGTAGTAGTTTCTTAATATCTGAAGGGATAGCAAAGAAGCAACAAAAAACAGACAAATTACTTGAAACAGAAAAAACAGAAACAGGCAAAAACTAGATAAAATCAGAAATACCAATATGGCTTGACACTATAAAATGATAACTATCAAAGAAGAAGTTAGCCCCACTACCAAAAATGATAAATACACATGAACTATATTTATTTTCAGAGTTGATCAGAACCTGGTTGTGTAAAACTAATCCCCAATGTAATCAACACCTGGGCTGTTAATAATACGTTTTTAACCCACCAATCCGTTGGCCTGTAACAGTTGATTGTGACAATAGTCTGTTATCAATGGAGAACATCACATGAGGCTGATATAGTTTGTAGCAGAAAGATGGCACGAGGGGGAAACGCAGTATTGGTGGAAAGTGATTGATTTTGTTGGTCAGAAAAAAGGGCAATGGAAAGTTGAGTTGAGTCAGTTCACATGATAAGGATTTGCAGCTATACCGTCAGGTGGTTCCATTGGTGTCCATGGAAGACTGACAGGTTTTAGCTTTGGGGGGACACTGGACACTCAGGCCAACCCCAAACAGAACCACAAACATGACCACACACATATATACAAACAGACGTGCAGGCAAAGAAGCCCTAAAACACACAATGTCACAGACCCAGATTGTTTTTTGCATGTTTCCTCACATAGAATCTCACAAACATGCACTCATACACTCATTCCAAGCCCCAAACTCGCAATGTGTTACTGTGATGATGCAGTGTGGTGAAGGTGAAGAATAAGACAACGGAAGACAGGTGATGCTAAAATGAACATTTATAATGACTGCTGTTGCTGTCGCAAAATAAAAATCCTTAAAAAAGACCTCATATATATTTGCACTAGATTGCCCACTTCACTGGTAATCCACAAGTCAAGAAACACAACTCACTATTTTTTCTTCTTTACAAACACAATGCTACAATTACATTAAATATTCCATACTCTGTAAGTCAGTCAATGAATGTTGTTAAAAGCAGCTGCTAAAAAAACCAAACAAACGAACAAACAAACAAATAAACAATAATAATAATAATAATTTCAATTCTTCACCCTTTTCTTTGTTATTAGGTAACCAATAATAATTATTATTATTATAATAAAATAGCGTTCGAAACAATAGCCCATGTGTGAGGGGAAATGGGGCAGGCAGTATAAATCAAGAGTGGCGCTCAGAGAGATGTGATGAAATGGTGGAGTTTTATTTTGAATACTTTCAATATGTCTTTTATATGCAGGTGAATATGAAGACATGTTTGGTTGAGCTGTGCCAATGGTTGTTAATCATCTAACCTATCCTACGTAATGTAAACTAGGACTGTATTGCACACAAGTTAGCAGCTCCTCATTTTTTTACAACCACAGGAGAATTTTTCTTTTTCTTCTGGGGATCTCCCAGCGATTAATTCTCAAGTGAGGGAAGCTGTTTTTTGTTGTTGTTTTTTTTTTTTTTTTTTACCACAATGATATGTCTTACAAAACCAAAGCATTTTCCAACATCTTTGTGGCTCGATGATGAAAAAAACCAAAACAAAACAAATCAAAACAACAACAAAAAACAATAAATAAGTGAGTTTAAAATACTTGGAAAAAGAAAGAAAAAAAACAACAAAGCACCGTAACCACTCACTGACAGCAAAACATTAACAAATGTTAAAAGCAAGCCTTATGTTGAGGAATGGCCCCTTTCTTGAAGTTATTAATGCCATTATTAGCAGAAGAGTTTTGTGGGTAAACAGCAAATACAGTTAGTAAATCAACACTAATATCAACAGCACAAGTTAACACAGTAGAAATAGCTAATCAAACAGGCAGACCCTAACTATCAGGTAAAGATGATATTGTATCCATAAGACCCTCTTCATGCTGCCTGCCCCTCTCTGCTCAACAAGTCTCTCTTTACAGCTCAGGAAAACAAAAAAAATCTGACAAAAAATACAATGTGAGACAGAGAAAAAATGTTGAGGGACTGTTTTTTTTTCCCTTTCTCTTGTAGTTTTTTTTATTCCTTATGAAATGAACAACCAAAATCAAAGCTATAATAATAATTTAAAAATCCAATCATATCAGCAAGCATTGCACAGTCTCAGAGAAGTTGTTTTGTGGGGATGGAATGGAGAGAGTTATCCTTCCAAACAGTTTGATGAACACAGCTGAGGTAAGGTAAGGGGTGTGTAGGAGAAAGAGGACAAAAGGTCAATACATTTCATGAGAAAGGGGTGAGGCTGTATGTGTGTGTAGGGGGTCATAAAAGTTCAACAAACTTTAAGAGGACATAAGATGGCTGGACTATTGACAGTGTCATAAAGTCTTCCCACTGACACTCTATGTGTGTGTATTTTTTCCTTTGATCCTTTTGACACCAGAACAATAAAATCAAATGCTTTCTTTTAAGTATATCCTACTTAATGGAGAAAGAGAGAACAAAAGACACAGAGCGAAGAGGAAGGAGCAAAAAAAAACAAAAGCAAAGTGGAAGGTGTCCCCAACACTATGGCACAAAATCTTCTTCAAGCTGAAGAGGTGACAGAATTAGGAAAAACAGCTGGTATGAAGGGGTGTTTTATTTATTCTTTTAAATGTAAATCTAAATTTGTGTATATAGAGAAAGGAAAAATTGCAAACCAGCAAAGTGTTAATCCTTGTTGGATTTAAGCTCTAAGATGGTTTAGAGGAGGAGCAGGAGCAGGAGAAGGTGGTGGTAGGGTGGCATTAGGTGCTGTTCATTTGTGGCATCATGAGCAACATCATGTTATGAGGGGCGGAGCATGCTGGCTTCATGGGTGCTTCCAGGATGGATGTCCAACACACAAGAACAACTCAAAGAAACAGTTGGAATGGCTTTTTTTTGCTTTTTTGGTTTTGTTGTTGTCGTTGCTGTTGTTGTTGTTGGAGTTGTATTCTCCCCTGATCTATTTGGCACTGGAGACTTGTGGGAGGCAGAGGAGGAGAAAGTTTGTGTAATGTTTGGGCGAATTAGAGGAAAGGAGGAGGAGGAGTGACAGTGCAAAAACATATTCATGAAAAGTGTAATTTCATGTTTGTGTGTCTTTATTTGTGTGTGTATGTGTGTGCGCACCCATGTGTGTGTGTGTGTGTGTGTGTGTGTGTGTGTGTCTGTGTGTGTGTGTGTTGTTTGGTAAACAGGCTACACACAGAAATGGCATTTTTTTTTATAATTCTCTTAGGCATAAGCAGAGAGAATAAATTCAAATTAATAAAAGGAAACACAAAAATAATTAAATAACAAATACAGTCTAAAATTGCTGGTGTTTGGATGGGGGAGCAGGTGATGTGTAGATATGTGTTTGGTCAAGCGAGTATAAGCAGAAGAAGTATGGAAGGTCCACAAACTGTGTTTTAAGAATTGGATAGGTCAGCTGTAGGTGCTAGAGAGATTTAGTAAAAGCTGCATTATCACTGAATGTGAAGAGATCAGGTAAAGTTTGCATTCTTTAAAAATAATAATAATGAAAAAATAAGTGAATAAATAAATAAATAAATAAATAAATACTTTGAAAAAGGCCATTAGAAAATAAAGTAAAAAATGACTGAACAGAAAAATACACCAACAGTGTGGAGTTGCCTGAACCAGACACAATAACAGAGGGAGAGAGAGCAAAACAGAGACAGACAGCGAGATGTGTGTGTGTGTGTGTGTGTGTGTGTGTGTGTGTGGGGGGGGGGGGGGGGGGTACCATTAAATATATATCTACAGCAAAATTACAGTAGTAAATCAGTAGCATTTCAAAGGGGACCATCAGCTTGATCTTGGCTGTTCAGTCAAAGTAGGGATTTTGGTACAAACACATAAATGGAGGGTCACATTTACAGAAAACACCACCAGAAAAATTTGAAAAACATATTCTATGATACAGTTGTAATCTGATGAAAAATATGCAAAAATTAACGGAATAAAGACATTTTAACAATTTATTTATTTTACTGAGAAAAAAAATGTAATATACCAAGAATTAAGTCAAAGTTTGGGGAGGAAATATTAGGGTACTAAAGGCTTCAAATTTAAGAAATAGACTAATTTTTGGCACTTGAACACATTTCATAATCAACATTTCATAACAGTTAAAATATCAAACATTTTGTCATGATAATATATCTTGTAAGAAAATGACATTATGAAATTTAAACAGTGTTATTCTAATTGCTTTGCCCTAATGGCTAGGTCATACCACTGAATTGTCAAAGCAGAGAAGATTAGTTTGGGGATGGAGCTAATAAATCCATGGAAAATCTGTTTCTTTTATATCCCATCCTTTAAAGAGAGAATTCTTGAAGATAATGGTCTGTCGTGTCAGGATATTGTGATTTATGTCTCATTTCAATATCATAAAATGTAGGCTTAACATGTCTTGATGATTTGGCAAAAAATGAAAATATATCAATTGATTTGAATGGAGTTTAAACAGCATTGGTTAAAATATCTAGAGATCCCTAAAGACATTAACCACTAACATGTAACTGTTGATTTCAAATCAATATATAAATGAATGTATTTTGTTTTTGTGACATG